>NW_027315779.1:3508387-3585887 GCF_026437365.1 Eucyclogobius newberryi
CGTTCGTGTTATAGGAAAATACTAGGCTTAGTCAAAAATGTCTGGGTTCACACAAAAAAGTCTGTTGTGGGGCTTTTTTCCCCCTTCTAATGTAATTTAGAAGATCTTTATGTTGTAACATGCAGCATTATCCAACGCAAGTCTTTTCTTTTTTTCCTCAGCGCAATGAGAGTGATGGTTGTTTTGTTCAATCGCACTCACAAATGTGCAAACAAAAAGTACAGAAATGTATAACGTCTTGCTCAAGGAGACAACGGAACAGGGTTAAACCACCAACCTGAGAAAATCAACAATTTGGTATTAATATTTTGATTTATTTACAGATTTTGACAGAAATAGGGAGAGATAGGGGCAGATATCCAGCAAATGGTTGTGAACCCACAGCACCGAGGTGGTCGCATGCTGGTCACAGGTTCGACTCCCGGGCTGGGTGGGCACTAACCACAGCGTGCATAGTAGGTGCAGACGATCTGTCGCAGAGTTTCCCTAGATAAAAGGCCTGAAGGGACTTTTATTGACGCGTGTGAGAACGTGTGGGCATTTATCCATTTTATTCACTTCAGGTAATGGCTGCTCTATTGAAGTTTGTACAATGACAATCGCAGAGGACAAATCTCCCTGTAAACCGCCGAGCCACGTCTAGACTACTACAACTGTCGAGCACTTTTAACTCATGAAATCATATGAAATACAAATCGTTTATGTTTGAGTTTATCCGCGTTTATAATATTTAGATGCGTTATTGAGATGTTGTTCGTTGACAATGGCAATAAAACTTCTTCTGGTTCTGATCAAACACCAAGATCAAATTGTTAAATCAGCTTTTGGATCAATATTGCAATACTTACCGCAGTACTTGTCAGATTAAAGCTAAAATCACTTGTATCGCCCATCACTTTACGGAAAAACACTCTTAAGTACTGAGTCACTACACTTTGTACAAGTTGTAGATGAACAATGACTATGATTATCAGTGTGAGTCACCCATTCACCTTTCACCTCTTGAGCTCCTCATAAAACGAGTCTTTAATTTGGCCCAATGCAATTACCTGCTGTCTAATTTGTCTTTAGTGCATGTACGTTTGTGCTGACTGTGCTGCGTCTCAGACTTATAAATCTGTGTGAAGAAGGAGCTCGTTTTACGACGACGTGTATCTCATGACTTCAGTTTCCGTGTCAAGCTCGGAGCCACCAGGGGCCCTGAAGATTCTCCCCGACACACGATACATCTTTATCAACCGTGACAAGCGGATTTACGACGGCCCACCGCGTGTAAATCACATCCCGCCTTGTTATTACTGACAGCGACTCCAACGGTGTAATCGTTTTTAAGTCACATTTCGGGGTGTGAACGTAATAACGTTGCATTCTGGGATGTTTTCCAGCGCGCTGGGGGAATCCACCTTTTTACACAACAAACAAGCAAAACCACAAAAACAAAAGAGGTTTGAAGAAATGGCAGTCTCATTACAACAAATGAGCTTTTATGAGCGAAAAAGCCACAAGTTTCCCAGAGATTATAGCCGGGTTACACGCACACTTTGGGTTAGTGCTATGTTCACAGCCAAGAAGATAAATATAGCAGTTGTACAACAAGAATCGTAAAATGGGTTTGGCAATTATGTCATGTTCAATTACTATGTTTCAGCTCTGACTGATGCTCCTTTATTGTGGAGCTTGCAGATTTTACACTATATTGTGTAAAAGAATATTAGGAATAGTCAACAACAGCAAAGGCAGTGCTGGAAAGTGACTAAATACGTGCATCGGAAATACTTATTCACAATACTAATTTAGAGTGACTCTTTTGGTTGTCTTCAGAATACAGGTACTTTCCTAAAACTGGAGGAATACATTGTAGTATTTGAGCACACAGATAATCCTTCAAACTGCATGTACTCCAGTGGCGAGTGCGTTTACGATATTTCCTAATCATTCTAAATAAATAAATGCACAACATGAAATGTTGTGTTTTTACACTATGATAGAAAATATATGCAACCCAACGTGAAAGTAATCATAGTATTCAGAGTACAGTATTCTGTTTAGGCCATGTAACAGACAAAATATATCTTAGTGCAGTTCAGTATTCTGTAACTAAATATGTTGTATTTTGTTTGTTTTTATTTTTTAAAGAACAAACATAACACAGAAAAGAACCAGTGAGTGAAGATTAAAAAAATAATGGGATGTTTAAATTACAGGTAAAATAAAAGTCCCACTTGGTCCAAAGTATTTCAAATTTATCTGATTTGTGTCTGATTTTTTCCCATTTGGCTAAACTAAATACATTTTCAACCAGTTTCATCCAAACTGGTTGTCAATAGTCCCACTTGATCAGTTTAGTCCGGACTAAACTGATCCGGCTCAGTTGGCGGCCATCTTTAGACCAGATCAGTTGACTGTGCGTTCACACTCAGGAGCGAGACTGGGGCCGATTCGGCAATTACGCTCTGATATGTTTACCACTGCATATGTTGGCACTATATTGTTGTGCGCAAGGTTACGTGCTGTTTAAATGATAAAGGTGGAGCCTTCCTGAAACAGAGCGGCTGAGCAGCGCCGCTACCGAACGCGACACACTCATGTCTCCTGTCTGTGTTGCTAACTTATATAATAAAGGAATATCTTAACTTGGTGACTACTTGTAGTATTCTGTAAAGATGTCTACACAAGCAGAAGGCACGGGGGAGAGTTCCCGTGCACATGCAGAGCGTCCCGCAGCAGTAGACTCAACACGGACACTCAATTGCCGGTCTCGCTCCTGGTCCCACTCGCTCAGGAGCGACACAGGGGCCGATCTCGCTTCTCGGCCGGGGCGAGTGGAGCGGCTCTAATCGGACAATTGCACCAGTGGGAACAAGTTGGAGCAAACTGATCCGGGATGGCCCCGGACAAAAATGCAAGTGGGAACGCAGCTAATGCGCTAATCCATTATGGCATCTTTTTCCCCATAAATTATGTTTTAATTTAAAGGATTTGCTTTGGCTCAACATAAAGGTGATGAGGATAATAGCGTAACAGGAGATCATGACTGTCCTCAGCACAGGTCATGGCAGTGCGGATCAGCTTGGATCAGGTTGGTCCAGTTTGGTCCAGTTTGGTAGCCTCAAAGCCTCCCGCTAGCCTCAAAGCAGGGGTGTGTTTCCATGACTTCATTTACAGGAGATCACACCTGATACGTCCATATTGTCATCGCACAAGCTCAACAACATCTTTGCCCATAAATAAATGTCACTTTTGGAGTTCACTTGCTTCGTAGTGGATGTATTTGTTTTGGCGTTAGCTCTATATTTCTCCAGGCTTGGGATGTTTGGCTGAATGAAAATATATTAAATCTCACAACATGACGGAAACATCCAGCCATTGAAATATGTTTTCATATGACGGGAGCCCAGACCTGCCTCATCGTTGTGCTTCATACACTTCTACATTTGAACTTTTTAGCATTTTAGCGGGCCCCTACAGCTCCACTCATCTTTACGCTTAGATTTGAACTCAAGTGCCTGGCGTTGGCCGTCGGTGCAGTGAAAGCCTTTTTATAGAGCCGTAAAGAACAAAGCGCTTACGTGAATAAACAAATTATTCACTCTGCCGGGATGCAGGGCAGGGACTTGAAAGCTGCTCGTAAACCTTTACAAGTCAGGACGCTGGATTCAGGGCTGGTCCGGGGACTTTCTGAATGAGACGGGCCCCAGTATCTCACTTAGTTTATTGGCTAATCATTTACATCAGTGTTAATTAGGAGTGGCGTTTTAAGATGCCAAACAAATGATCACAAGGCCAACCTGCTGCTCTTTTAAACTGTGACTGTAATGTGTTCAATGAGTCCACAAATACATTATTATTCTTAAAATCTGTCCGTTCAATTCATTAGTTAGGACATTTGAGCAGTATGAGAGGGAAATAATCATATTTAATCTGAACAAAGATGTGTGTTTCCACAGATTGTTCAGCAAATGACATTTTTCAAGTTTGATGGTCTTTTGCGCTGCTTTATTCCCGAGACCATGTGACGTGTTCTTGTTTGCTCCAGTGACAGGAAGTGATTGGGAGTCACAAGGGCCCGGAGCGCTCTCAGGAAGTAGACGAGCTGAATTCCACCGCGGCCCTCTCTCTCCGCTCCTCCACCTCGCGCTGCCAGACTGATCTCTTCATAGGTTTGTGAGGCAGAAACGAAAAGCTCATTGGTCATCTGTAATTCAGAGCTAATTCGAACGTCTCTCACCGCTGATTAATAGCGATTAGTCCTCGCCCATTGAGTCCATCAGAAGTGTGGAGAATCAGAGATAAAACCTGGAACCAGACTCAACTGTAGAGATATTCACGCTACCGCCACCACTCCCTCATTCTCCCTCACTGTGGGCGTACCTGCCGATACCCAGAAACTATGCAGGGCGGGGCCTAGTCAGTACATGGACGGGAGATCAGGGGGGCGCTAGAGGTCTCATTGTTGTGTTCTTGGGCTAGACACTTGCCTGGTAACTCGCTTTAAGTGCCTTGAAGGTGGAAACGCGCTATAGAACTGCACTGTAATTAATAATAATGATAAAGGTTTAGATCAAGGTACACTTTATTGTTCCTGTATGGAAATGTGTTGCCTTTGTGTTATTCCAAGGGTTGTTTAGCTTAGCTTGTTGCAGCGGCGGCTAAAAATAATTAAAGCATAATATTAATGAAAAGAAAAAAACAGCAGTATTTGGTAAGTCATGTAGCAAAACATTTAAATATACATTGTTCATAAATTAGTTTGGTTTGACCTTTAAGTTAGAATAAATCAGTTATGCAAAAGTACCATTTCATTGTTCATGTGTATAAGAGTAGGTTCCAGTTCAAGGCAGTTCAAGGCAGGGCAGGGCAGGGCAGGGCAACGACACGTGCACCTTCTGGCTCCATGGCTCAGATCTACAAAATACTGTCACCTCTAAATGTGCTCGACGACCATTAGGGGGCCTAGGTAACGCACGCACCTGTCGTTGTAGCTGGGCAAGTGCGGCGGAGGCTTGACCAGACACACACCGGACAGTCGCCATGGCGAAGGGCACGCAGCCAGAGCAAACAGTGTGGGCCCATGGCAGGAAGCACTAAATCAAACACTTACATCAGCGTGACAAATACATCGGCTTGTTCATACAGTTTTACCTGAGAGCGGTGTGAGAGCAGTGTCAACACAGGGACACGGGAAGTAATAGCATCAGGTCAGAGGGTGAAACATGGTAAAGGCAGTGCTTTTATGGACTCACACTGCCAAACCTAACCCCGCCCGCAGACCACACTGCCACATCTGCATTTGACACACCCTTCTGGACCTTCTGGAGGATTTTACGTACTGCGCAGGTTTTGGTTTGATGGGGGAAAACGGGATTCATCACCCAGGCACGGGGAGAAACTGCAGAGAAGGGCCTGAAGTCAAACACCCAACCCACCCAAAAAAATTACACATGCATTACACACGCAATATGCAAACACGAACAGAAATATTAGGGTTTAAAATGTCACTAGTTGTGTGTCTTATTCACTGAAATCAGACCAGATACAGTTTAAACGTGATTATACATTTTCACGCTGTCACTAACCTTCAAACTTTGTATTTTGCTTCACTCACACTTGCATCGTGTCTTCTCCGGGTGCTCACAAATCATTCCGTTTTAACTCTGCCCGGATAGGTGCTCAGCAGGTAAAAATCAGAACACTCCCGCGCAGTTTTTAAGTCCGTAAATCATCAGCAGACTCACCCTGCGGTCAAACTGTGTGCACTGTATCTCTTTAAACATAGCATTCATGTTGCCCAAGGGCTACAGTCATTAGTTTTTTGTCTTTGTTCATCCAAACTGCTGACAGCAACAACTAAATACCTCATTGGAAGCAGCGGTGAAGTTTGTAAAGGTCGTTTTCCAAAGTATTTCAGGTTAGAAAATGTGAAATAAATATCCCAAATGACCAAAAAAAATGTTTAAAAGCCATTTAAAATACAATAACGTGTCAATTTTAACACTTTTTTCTAGCCATAGTAGACAGCACAGCTTTAATTGCGTAAAGAGTGTGGAGAGACATTCAGCAAACCGTTACGCCCAGAGTGAACTTCCCCCTCGTCCCCGCGTAAGTAAACGGCGCTCGTTTTGTTCCGCGCGTTGGTTGGGGCCCTCGCCGTTTAACGAGCGAGCGACGCCAGCCACAGCAGGACCACGGACAGAGGCCGCTCCACCCGCTCGCCCTGTTAACCCCGAGCTGCCACGGCAACCTCTGCTCGCCTGCGGGGTCAGAGGTCACGGGCCGCTTTGAAATGGAGAAACGAGGGCCTGCTGTGGGGCTGATTGGCAGAGCGGTGATTACGGCTGCTGGAGTCTGGATTTATCTGCCTCACCTCAAAGACAGAAGGGGGGAGAGAGGGTGAGAGGAGGGAGGAAATGCAGGGAATGTGGGGCGCTGATAAATACAAGACGACAGGCTGAAGGAGGGGCGTGGCCTGGGCTGTGTGTCATGTGGACTGTTACATTCTTGCCTGTTTAAAGCGCGTGTGACAGCTTACACTACGGCGTTAACCAGAACACGATTGTAGTCGAGATTCGGTTCAGGTTTCCCTAGTTTGGGGCGGCTCGTCGTTCTACTTCCTGGTTGCATGGGGCAGCCTCATTGAACTTACGCAACAGTTATGATTTCACAAATAAAAATGCATGAAAATGGCTTTACTTTGTTAAATTAATGTCTAAACTGTCAATAAATGTGTTCCTTGTTTTTACAGCGCATGAATGTGTATGTGTGTATGGAGTTTGATGACATATATACTTTTCTTCACAAACTGATTATCTGGCTGATGTAAAAATGTAATATTCGCCACGGGTAAAATCCCTTCATACAACGTAATACTCAAAAATGCCACTATAGATGCTCCAAAAAGATACTACACAAATGCCACTGACTAATATAGTTTTGTAAAATTTTTTGAGCGGGCCAATACGTGGAGGTCTCTTTATGTCGGAAACTATAATATTAATATCACAAGAAGCACCATGACGCAATAGTCAGATGCCCTGGAATTGTTTGTTCGATTTGATTTTTTTTAGTTTTTTTATGTAAATGCAATAACATAAAAATGTAAGGAACACCGGACAAGAACAAGACACAGCAGAGAGCGCCATACAAACATTAAAATATGGTCCCGAGCATTTACTCCGGCGCAGTCCTCACACTCGGTCCAAAATCTAATCGTGATGAAGTCGGTCCAGTCCTTGAATGTTTGTGTCATCCATTTCTTTGTGATGGTTCTTTCCCCTGCAGTATCCATTTATTGTGTCCGAGGCAGGAGTTTTAAGGCCCAGATCCTGAAGTCCAGTGGGATGCCAATAATAGAAACATTCTGCATCGCCGTGTTATTTGAATGGAATTGATAGTGAATGGACACTTGTACCGTATTTTCGGGACTATAAGCAGTATAAGTTGCACCAGCCAAAAATGCATAATAAGTCGCATTTTTGGAGTAAATTAATTTGACAAAATCCAAGAACAGATTAAAGAACATGGTGAATAGGTGTTTGTATGCTAACGCTAACACCTTCAGCTACATGAGGCACAGACAGAACTGTGGTAAGTGTCTGGTATGTTAACGTAACATATTAACAGTTATTCAGATAACTATAGCATAAAGAACATGCTAACAAGTTTAGCAAAGCATCAGTTTTACCCCAAATCACTAAATCCATTGAATTCTTCTTCCTCTGTGTCACTTCTAAACAACTCCACAAACTCCAGAGGAAGAGGAAGCGCAGATTCTTCTTCTGCGTCGCTTAGAGCCGAGAGCGCCCTCTTGTGGTTGTCAGTGTGAAAATAATCAACATGTGAAATGCGGTTGTCAGTGTAAAAATAACGAATAATATCACATATAAGTCGCACCCCGGCCAAAACGATGTGACTTATAGTCCGGAAAATACGGTATTCCCCTGTGAATAGTGAGGACTTTGACGTGGTGTTATAGAATATTGTTACGCATTTTTCCGACAGAATTTCTCCCAAACATGTTTAGATATTATTCCCCTTCACCGTTCTGATTTATATCCCGTAATAAAGTTTTCAATCACATGGTTTATAATTGTCTTGTTTTAAAATGCCCTGGAAATTTAACCTCGAAATCTCATTTAAGTTTTTTTTTTTTTTATCTTTCCTTCATGTGGTTTTCCCGTGTTCTCATTTTGTCAAACTACAACTATTAAAAAACAATCATACTTATTTACGTGTCCTGACATTACTCCAAATATACTTCATCATACCATAAAATCTTTATAATTTATTATCATAACCTCATCTCTCTGATCTCCTGTTGTTCTTGGTCTTTTCATGTTTTGTGCCGATGTGGATAATTGTTGACTGGATCGGGCCCAGCAGGAAATGACATGATCAGGTCCAGATGACAAGCCAAAAGAAGACGTCCCGTTAAAAAAAAAAAGAGAGTGGTATAATAGTGGTATGATTGGTGCGGTAAATGAGATAATTAGCCAATGCAATTTCACACGTTCAAACAGCAGCCTGACTGTCGTGTTGTGATTGAGGCGCCGGGTTTAATGACTGTCTAATCGGCTGTGCATTGCCTCCAGAAGTGGAAAGAAAGACAATTCTGAGCATGTACAGAGTATTTCCTATCACATATGCGCGTGTAATTACGATAACCAATCCCTCACCGCTCCTGTACAATTAATATAGTCAAAAAGTGTAAAGGAGTCATTCAGTTTTGCCGCAAGACGAATGTGAGTGTAAGGGAAACAAGACGATTCTGATCCATTTATTTATATAGAAAAAAGCCCGGCCCAATAAACAGTAGTATTTGTGACCTGTTAAAACAAAGGTTGATGGACAAAAATGAAATAAACATGTATACTTTTGAACACTTTAGCCTTGGTGTTTCCACTAGTGTAACTTTAAAGGAGAACTACCCTAGTATGTAGCAAGTATGTAGTATTTTCCCCTTATTCAAGGATAATCCCTTAAAGTACTTTTTAAATGATGTTAAAAGTATGAGCTGTAAAATAAATATAGTTAAACACGTAATTAGTGAGTCACTGAAATTACTTATTCCGCCCTCTACAGCTCAAATATTATCATGTTACAAAAAAATAACAAGAATTCCCCCATTAGAGCAAAGAAGGGGCCGCCACAATAACTATTGAGCTCCCAAAAATATTGTTCCACCTGGCATTTATTTTAAGATACATCAGTATAGTACTTATTGTGACAGGCCGTAGTAAAACAGTTGAAGTTGTCGCAGTTGTAGCGTCAAACTTAAGTTTGAATTGATTTAGATTCACATTTCCTAATAAAGACAGTTTTTATTTTGATCTTTTACCCGTTTGGTTCTCCCATGTTGAACTTCTAGTCACCAGGCTCACTGTGAACGTTTGAGTTTGTTTGTTCGCTAAGAGACACTTTGAAGCTGGCACATGATCTATTAGCCTCATTTACACTGCTTCATTCCTCAGTGTTTCAGGGGGAAAGAAAACACTGTGCGCTTGGTAACCATTATATATATTCAGAAATCAAAGCTGAAGTACGTAAACTACTAGATTATTTCAATTTGAAGAATAAGAAAAAAAACAATTCTCAGTCAAAAAAGCGTGCAATTAGTTTAATTTGAATCAGGATTTACGCTATCATTGCTCAATCACAAAAATGTGTCGGTAATGCTTTAAAATAAGATTTGTGAGGCATTAATAACTTTATGGTCAAACTTTACTGTCTGCTTTGTTTAAAAGAAGAACAAACTGACACACGTTATTATGCTTATGAACTTATAAGTCGTTTACTAGCATTAGTATATGGCTTATATATTACCTAAATGTTTGTAATAGCATTATTAAGCTGCTTATTTTTTTTAAAACCACATGATAAATGCTTGTAAATGCCTTTTAAGTGCTTTTAAACAAATAAATCGTGCTTATTAACTTATAAATAGTTCAAGGAGCCTTATTTTAAAGAGTATAATACAAGTAATTTGGAATAGTATGGATCAAAACATTGTCTCATAAGTCACATAAGGTTGTTTTTTGACCGTACATAAACAACTGTTGGAACAAAACCCATATATTTGAGTTTATATTCATCAAGCAGCCCTAAGTCGAACCCGTTTGTGCACATTTTTGGTCCTTCCGTCCGCTTCCTCTGATCTCGTCTTGGTCAAAACGCCCGGCGCGCTCCCCTGGGGCTGTGTACGAGCGCCTGTATCTGACCAACAGTTTGGACAAGTGAGTGACACTGTTTGCCTTTGGAGTAATGGCCCTCATTACGTGAAATTACACTGTCCCTGAACGCCGCGGCCTCAGCCTCCCACCGCTGCAGCCTGTATCTCTCCAGCCCTGGTGCCTTGTTACAATCAATTAGGCTGATTACAAGCACTATCTCCACCACTTCAAAGAGCGCCATTACAGAGGGTCAGACTCGCTGTCTCTCCTCCCCGCGCTCGGCCCTGTGGTTTGGAGAGACTCGAGAAGAAGAACGAGCGGCGGCCAGTTTGTGCAAATGTCCAGTCCAATGGAACGTGTAAATCGCAATTTAATGAGATGTGTTTCGCTCTCAAACTCTTTGGATTAAGGTCGGTTCCCTTTAAATGAGAGTCAAGCGGTCAACCACGAATGCAAGATAAACTAAACCACTGTACAAATGCTAAAGCAGGACTAAGCCGGGACTAAACTAGGACCAAACCAAGAGAAATCGGGCTAAACCTTAACCAAACAAGACTAAACCAGGACTAAATCAAGATTAACCAAGAGTAATTGGGCTAAACCTTAACCAAGCAAGACTAAACCAGGACTAAACCAAGAGGAACCGGGCTAAACCTTAACCAAACAAGACTAAACCAGGACTAAACCAAGAGTAATGGGCTGAACCTTAACCAAACAAGACTAAAAGAGGACTTAATCAAGATTAACCAAGAGTAATTGGGCTAAACCTTAACCAAACAAGACTAAACCAGGACTAAACCAAGAGTAGCCGGGCTAAAACTTAACCAAACAAGACTAAACCAGGATTAAAACAAGATTAACCAAGAGTAATCAGGCTAAACCTTAACCAAACAAGACTAAACCAGGACTAAACATCACTAATCAGGACTAACATAAGATTAAACCATCCGTGACTAACCATAGACTAAACCAGGACTATTTTAGGAGTAAAGCTGGACTAACTAATCAATCAGGATCAATCAAACTTAAACTAAATAAGACTAAATACGGATTAATTTGATGCTGAACATGACAAAAAGAACAAACAAACTAACAGAAATAACCATAGACTAAACCAGGACTATTTTAGGACCAAAGCAGGACTAAACCCGCCAGGACTAAGCCAAGACTCACCAGGGACTAAAATGACACCACTAAGCCAAAAAAAAGGACTAGCACAAGACTAAACGGGGACAGATCCATGTCTAAACAAAGCGCACGGCTAATGGAGGATTAAACGTTGCACGCTCTGGCTTAACGGCCCGTTCCTCGCGCTAACTCTCTTCCTTCACAAAACGATCATCACAATGGTTCGGAGGCCGATCCGGGGGACGGGCGATACGTAATGAGCTGTTGGGGACAATTGTTGCCGTTCAGAAGGTTTTGACTCCTGGTGCTGAGGTCAGGTGACAGGTCAAACAATAAAGCGCGGCCCGGGGAGAGACAGCCAGTCTAGACGCGGCACAGCCAGGGACCCTCCCCGATCACTTTGTTCTGCGCCATGTCTACAGGTAATTACCTCCCAAAACTGCTGCTGTCAGAGGGAGAGCGAGGAGGACGTGGAGGAGGAGGAGGAGGAGGAGAGATGACCAGAGGATGGGTGTGCAGATGTGAAGTCATGCGTGGATTCAAAGTGCTGTAAATATCCGCAGCGTCTGGAAGCAGATGCGACCTTAAACGGCCGGCGGCGGAAGGTCAGCAGATTCACTTATCAGACGAACCACGCAGTCCACGCGGAGATAGAGGCAATCCATCGGGTCATCTGAACTCATTTGCATAGTAATATAGTAGTGCTTATGCTATGTGCTGGACTGTAGATGCTGTGAGTGTTAAAAAGTCAAAGAGTTGGTTGTGGATTTTTAAGGCGCAGCTTGTACTGGAGTTTTAAATGTGTAAAAATGCAAAACAATGGACTAAATGTGACTAAATGTGATTCAAATGTAACGTCAAATGTGTTTTTTCATTGCTGTGTGTTGTGTTGTTGTAAAAGGGGTCAAAAAATACAATTATCCTGCTCCTTTTCACTCACTCTTAATCTGTGCTTTACTTTTTACTTTTCTCCTTTTTTTCTATCAATCAAATTAGTCACTCTGTAATTTTGCAGATTTAATTTTCTTTCCGTCACGACTAATTATGCCGCGGATGAAAAACGTATACCGTATTTTCTGGACTATAAGTCGCACCAGCCAAAAAATGCATAATAGAGAAGAAAAAAACATATATAAGTCACACTGGAGTATGACATGCAGGTGCAAGTGTGAAAATAACAAATTATATCACATATAAGTATAAGCTCCGGAGTATAAGTATATAAGTAAAAATATAAGTATAAGTCACACCCCGGCCAAAACTATGAAAAAAGGTGCGACTTATAGTCCGGAAAATACGGTACATGGATTTTAGATTGATATGTCATAGTTGTCATAGCAATTAACTATTTAAAACCAAATATTATATAATTTGAACGGGCGAGAAAAAGTCCTGAAAATGTTGTATACAACCGGAAGATCCATCAATAGTTTTTTTCAAAAATCTTCAAACTTCAGTTATGGTTGAAATATTGACGACATTTAAGTAAATAGTGAAGTATTTGTAGATTGAGATTCTAAATTCCTCTGCACTGAATAAATGTGAACATTTTGCATAAAAGCTGCATGTGATTTTCCCAAAGCTCCAGACTCAAACAGAGAGACGCATTCAGACATAATCTTTGACTTAAATCAGTTATTAAATAGTTGTGAAACCAGATAAAATGATTGTTTGTGACCACTCTGTTCCTTTGAGTTGATGTCCAGTGACCTCGATCTCCAGTTTCACGCATTCATTCCACATTCATTCACCTTTTTTGAAACAGACTTCTGTGAGAAAATCTTAATCGGCCCAAGAAACTCGCACATCATCTCTGGAGTCTCCACGGTGACAAGAGCCAAGTGGAAATAACCCTTAATAAAACGTCAGGCGCCACTCCGGCTTTATCTTAATTGTGTGAAAACAGCCGTGCAGCGCTCCATCCTGGGGAGATGCCCCCGGACCGATACACGGCCCTTTGAACGAGGGACGACTTGGGAAGCGTTCAAACGACGAGGAAACATAGTCCGGCTGATAAAAAAGTCATTTATTCAGAGGTTTTCCAGCTCCAAAGCGGGTGAAATGACATGGCTCAAGGAGACAAGTGGACGCGATCAGCTTTTACTCATGCCGGGAGCGGGATTCGAACCGCCAACCGTTAGATCGTTGGACAAATGTTCTCGTAACACCGGTCTCGCTGTTGTCACTCAGCTTTATGAAACAGCCAGAGTGAGAATCCTAGCTTTGAAATCCAGAGTCAGTTTCTTAGTTTTTTTTGTCTTAAACGTCTCTTTTAAACGCGTAGATGACTTTTTATGATTTGCTGCTACGTTTTCACTTTGCCCCAGGTCACGATCTCAGTGGAGTTTTACCTGTTAAAACAAAGGTTGATGACAAAAATGAAATAAACATGTGTCATTTTGAACACTTTAGCCTTGGCGTTTCCACTAGTGTAACTTTAAAGGAGAACTACCCTAGCATGTAGCAAGTATGTAGCATTTTCCACTTGTGCTGGTTGAATATATATTTTCAGAATGTTTGAAGCGTCCGTCGTCTCCGCACGCAATATATTCAGCTGTTGAAATATTGTTTAATCGATAATCACAATCATTCAGGTCACACTGTAATCATAAGAACTAAAGCATAATCATACGGACAGTTAGCAGATACAAGCAACTAGCAATTATATTCTTTCTCTGAACAAACACAATAAATAATAATAAAAATAATAATAACTTTTATTTATATAGCGCTTTTCAGTGACCCAAAGACGCTGAACATATATAAAAAAAGGGGGGGGGTATTTACAGACAGGGGGGGACAGCACGTACAATACACATTAATATACAGATAAAATGAACAAGACAGAAGAAGTAGAAAGAAAAAGATGGGGATGTAACAGGGGGTAGAAGAGTAGACAGTGGGGTAGAGGAGGCTAGAGAATGTAAAAGCACACATCTGGCATATCTACTTATAAATAACTGTAATGTTTCTTCTCTCCGTCATCGTGGACACGTTCCACAGCATTTTCAGCTCTTGGGTGTGGCCATTTTAATTTGTTTTGTTTTTATTTTGTTTGCTTATAATTATCTCGACTTGTGTCACGTACATAATATAATGGGAATAGATCAATCACGGCTCTAATGACTGTGTGAACAGACGATCGCCTTGAAGCGCACATGGACTAATATCTTGAGTGACTCATTTAAATCGGTTTGGTGAATGAAAACATTGTGTCTTCTGACTCTGATCTGCGAATCACCGACTCGGGGCCCTTTGGCTAAATCTGTGCTTTCCACTTAATTTCACGCGTTCCGGTTCTTAGCGAGGGAGCGATTGCGTCAGATAATTAACACATAACCACGTTTTGAATTGTTTTCACTTATTTTTAACCCGCTCTAGTTAGTTATATTGGCCCTAAAAACCCTAATAAGTTATATTTAGAGTGATTGGCGTGTGTTTGAAATACAAATATATAAAGTTACCGCAGTTTTGAACAGGATGGTTTAGATTAATAATGCAGTTTACATTGTGTAAAATTGTGTAACAAAATGTAAAATTATGATATACATATGTTATTGACCAATACAAACCCCTCCTTTAAGATTTAAAATGACCAAAAATAAAATAACGATCCATGGGTGTCATAGATTTAAACTATAGCAGACACAAGCGTAATGTTCAGAGGACATTTATCAGCCAAAATGTGCTTTTTTAAAAATCTTTTGACCGTGTTTTTGCTATTACTTTATCAAAAACATACCTCAATTGTGAATTGTTGTATTTGTCTTAATTTGTGCTTCTTTTATTAATCTTGCTTGTGAAAATCATCTTCTCTGAGCGCTCACAAATCACTCCGTTTCAATCGTCCCCCACACAAACCAAACTCTGGACTCACATTTCATCCACATCCGTCTCATGGCTCTGTTTGCATAGCGTTCACATTTCGCTCTGATGCTTGAATACCTCAGTGGAAATGGCGGTGCAGTTTGTAAAGTCAAAGGTAATTATTTCACGTTGATCCCGAGGTGACCAAGCCCATTAAAGCCACAAGAATGCACAGTATGTCCACTTTAAAAGGACAGAAAAATGACATTTTATGATTTGCAGCATTCATAACTCTACACGAGGAAGTAGTTTGTCGGGGGGAAAGCACAGGTCGTGTAAGGGAATGGAGTAACTGCTGCTGGTTACGCTCCTTCTTCGGTCCAGTAGAGTTCAAATAGTAATGCTCTGGGGTCTCGTTTATAAAGCGTGCGTACAAAGATGTAGAGTGCGTGCCTTTCCAGGTTAAGTTTGGGATCTATAAAAGGAGAAAATGACCCAGAAACTCTTAGAAGTTACCGTATTTTCCAGATTATAAATCGCACCAGCCAAAAAATGCATAATAGAGAAGAAAAAACATATATAAGTCGCACTGGAGTACAAGCCAAATGGGGCAAATTTACTTGATATAATCCAAGACCAAGAACAGACTTTTCCTCTTGAAATGCAGTTTAAAATAATAACAGATGAGAGAACATGGTGAATAGGTGTACGTATGCTAACGCTAACACCTTCAGCTACATGAGGCACAGACAGAACTGTGGTAAGTGTCAGGTATGTTAACGTAACATATGAACAGTTATTCAGATAACTATAGCATAAAGAACATGCTAACAAGTTTACCAAAGCATCACTTTTACCCCAAATCACTAAATCCACTGAATTCTTCTTCCTCTGTGTCACTTCTAAACAACTCCACAAACTCCAGAGGAAGAGGAAGTGCAGATTCTTCTTCTGCGTCGCTTAGAGCCGAGAGCGCCCTCTTGTCAAATGCGGTTGCCGGTGTAAAAATAATAAATAATAACACATATAAGTCGCCCCCCCAGGCCAAAACTATGTAAAAAGGAGCAATTTATAATCCGGAAAATACAGTAGCTGATTTGAAGAAGTTTGTAGAAGTTTGCGTTTGGACCGTACGTACATTTTTAGTCAGAATTCCACGTGAAGTTTTGTTAATGAGACCCATTCTGACAAGGTGGAAGAAGTGTCTTGATATTCCTAAATCAAAGCTAAACATCCCCAAAAAAAAGCATAAATATCCCTAAAACAAAGCATAAATATCTTTAAAACAAAGCATAAATATCTTTAAAACAAGGCATAAATATCCCTAAATAGAAGCATAAATATCCCTAAATAGAAGCATAAATATCCCTAAAACAAAGCATAAATATCTTTAAAACAATGCATAAATATCCCTAAAACAAAGCATAAACATCTTTAAAACAAAGCATAAATATCCCTAAAACAAAGCATAAATATCTTTAAAACAAAGCATAAATATCCCTAAAACAAAGCATAAATATCCCTAAAACAAAGCATAAATATCCCTAAAACAAAGCATAAATATCTTTAAAACAAAGCATAAATATCCCTAAAACAAAGCATAAATATCCCTAAAACAAAGCATAAATATCCCTAAAACAAAGCATAAATATCCTTAAAACAAAGCATAAATATCCCTAAAACAAAGCATAAATATCCCTAAAACAAAGCATAAATATCCCTAAAACAAAGCATAAATATCTTTAAAACAAAGCATAAATATCCCTAAAACAAAGCATAAATATCCCTAAAACAAAGCATAAATATCCCTAAAACAAAGCATAAATATCTTTAAAACAAAGCATAAATATCCCTAAAACAAAGCATAAATATCCCTAAAACAAAGCATAAATATCCCTAAAACAAAGCATAAATATCCCTAAAACAAAGCATAAATATCCTTAAAACAAAGCATAAATATCCCTAAAACAAAGCATAAATATCCCTAAAACAAAGCATAAATATCCCTAAAACAAAGCATAAATATCCCTAAAACAAAGCATAAATATCCTTAAAACAAAGCATAAATATCCCTAAAACAAAGCATAAATATCCCTAAAACAAAGCATAAATATCCCTAAAACAAAGCATAAATATCTTTAAAACAAAGCATAAATATCCCTAAAACAAAGCATAAATATCCCTAAAACAAAGCATAAATATCCCTAAAACAAAGCATAAATATCTTTAAAACAAAGCATAAATATCCCTAAAACAAAGCATAAATATCCCTAAAACAAAGCATAAATATCCCTAAAACAAAGCATAAATATCCTTAAAACAAAGCATAAATATCCCTAAAACAAAGCATAAATATCCCTAAAACAAAGCATAAATATCTTTAAAACAAAGCATAAATATCCCTAAAACAAAGCATAAATATCCCTAAAACAAAGCATAAATATCCTTAAAACAAAGCATAAATATCCCTAAAACAAAGCATAAATATCCTTAAAACAAAGCATAAATATCCCTAAAACAAAGCATAAATATCCCTAAAACAAAGCATAAATATCCCTAAAACAAAGCATAAATATCCTTAAAACAAAGCATAAATATCCCTAAAACAAAGCATAAATATCCCTAAAACAAAGCATAAATATCCCTAAAACAAAGCATAAATATCCTTAAAACAAAGCATAAATATCCCTAAAACAAAGCATAAATATCCCTAAAACAAAGCATAAATATCCCTAAAACAAAGCATAAATATCCCTAAAACAAAGCATAAATATCCCTAAAACAAAGTATAAATATCCTTAAAACAAAGCATAAATATCCCTAAAACAAAGCATAAATATCCCTAAAACAAAGCATAAATATCTTTAAAACAAAGCATAAATATCCCTAAAACAAAGCATAAATATCCCTAAAACAAAGCATAAATATCCCTAAAACAAAGCATAAATATCTTTAAAACAAAGCATAAATATCCCTAAAACAAAGCATAAATATCCCTAAAACAAAGCATAAATATCCTTAAAACAAAGCATAAATATCCCTAAAACAAAGCATAAATATCCCTAAAACAAAGCATAAATATCCTTAAAACAAAGCATAAATATCCCTAAAACAAAGCATAAATATCCCTAAAACAAAGCATAAATATCCCTAAAACAAAGCATAAATATCCTTAAAACAAAGCATAAATATCCCTAAAACAAAGCATAAATATCCCTAAAACAAAGCATAAATATCCCTAAAACAAAGCATAAATATCCCTAAAACAAAGCATAAATATCCCTAAAACAAAGCATAAATATCCTTAAAACAAAGCATAAATATCCTTAAAACAAAGCATAAATATCCCTAAAACAAAGCATAAATATCCCTAAAACAAAGCATAAATATCCTTAAAACAAAGCATAAATATCCCTAAAACAAAGCATAAATATCCCTAAAACAAAGCATAAATATCCCTAAAACAAAGCATAAATATCCCTAAAACAAAGCATAAATATCCCTAAAACAAAGCATAAATATCCCTAAAACAAAGCATAAATATCCTTAAAACAAAGCATAAATATCCCTAAAACAAAGCATAAATATCCCTAAAACAAAGCATAAATATCCCTAAAACAAAGCATAAATATCCCTAAAACAAAGCATAAATATCCCTAAAACAAAGTATAAATATCCTTAAAACAAAGCATAAATATCCCTAAAACAAAGCATAAATATCCCTAAAACAAAGCATAAATATCTTTAAAACAAAGCATAAATATCCCTAAAACAAAGCATAAATATCCCTAAAACAAAGCATAAATATCCCTAAAACAAAGCATAAATATCTTTAAAACAAAGCATAAATATCCCTAAAACAAAGCATAAATATCCCTAAAACAAAGCATAAATATCCTTAAAACAAAGCATAAATATCCCTAAAACAAAGCATAAATATCCCTAAAACAAAGCATAAATATCCTTAAAACAAAGCATAAATATCCCTAAAACAAAGCATAAATATCCCTAAAACAAAGCATAAATATCCCTAAAACAAAGCATAAATATCCTTAAAACAAAGCATAAATATCCCTAAAACAAAGCATAAATATCCCTAAAACAAAGCATAAATATCCCTAAAACAAAGCATAAATATCCCTAAAACAAAGCATAAATATCCCTAAAACAAAGCATAAATATCCTTAAAACAAAGCATAAATATCCTTAAAACAAAGCATAAATATCCCTAAAACAAAGCATAAATATCCCTAAAACAAAGCATAAATATCCTTAAAACAAAGCATAAATATCCCTAAAACAAAGCATAAATATCCCTAAAACAAAGCATAAATATCCCTAAAACAAAGCATAAATATCCCTAAAACAAAGCATAAATATCCCTAAAACAAAGCATAAATATCCCTAAAACAAAGCATAAATATCCCTAAAACAAAGCATAAATATCCCTAAAACAAAGCATAAATATCCTTAAAACAAAGCATAAATATCCTTAAAACAAAGCATAAATATCCCTAAAACAAAGCATAAATATCCCTAAAACAAAGCATAAATATCCTTAAAACAAAGCATAAATATCCCTAAAACAAAGCATAAATATCCCTAAAACAAAGCATAAATATCCCTAAAACAAAGCATAAATATCCCTAAAACAAAGCATAAATATCCCTAAAACAAAGCATAAATATCCCTAAAACAAAGCATAAATATCCTTAAAACAAAGCATAAATATCCCTAAAACAAAGCATAAATATCCCTAAAACAAAGCATAAATTTCCCTAAAACAAAGCATAAATATCCCTAAAACAAAGCATAAATATCCCTAAAACAAAGTATAAATATCCTTAAAACAAAGCATAAATATCCCTAAAACAAAGCATAAATATCCCTAAAACAAAGCATAAATATCTTTAAAACAAAGCATAAATATCCCTAAAACAAAGCATAAATATCCCTAAAACAAAGCATAAATATCCCTAAAACAAAGCATAAATATCTTTAAAACAAAGCATAAATATCCCTAAAACAAAGCATAAATATCCTTAAAACAAAGCATAAATATCCCTAAAACAAAGCATAAATATCCCTAAAACAAAGCATAAATATCCTTAAAACAAAGCATAAATATCCCTAAAACAAAGCATAAATATCCCTAAAACAAAGCATAAATATCCCTAAAACAAAGCATAAATATCCTTAAAACAAAGCATAAATATCCCTAAAACAAAGCATAAATATCCCTAAAACAAAGCATAAATATCCCTAAAACAAAGCATAAATATCCCTAAAACAAAGCATAAATATCCCTAAAACAAAGCATAAATATCCTTAAAACAAAGCATAAATATCCTTAAAACAAAGCATAAATATCCCTAAAACAAAGCATAAATATCCCTAAAACAAAGCATAAATATCCTTAAAACAAAGCATAAATATCCCTAAAACAAAGCATAAATATCCCTAAAACAAAGCATAAATATCCCTAAAACAAAGCATAAATATCCCTAAAACAAAGCATAAATATCCCTAAAACAAAGCATAAATATCCCTAAAACAAAGCATATCCTGCGACGCCTGAAAGTCCAGCTCAAATCCACAAGACATCCTCAAATTGGACGGCTAATTGCAAAGTACCGTCCGTTGCATAAATTCAACCAGAAAATACATTAGAGACTTCAAAAACAAAATGATGATTGCCATTGTCTTGTTTGTCCACATTTCTGGGTTCAGCCCATGCTACAACTGCTATAACAGTCATTACCGCTTGTTCCTTTGTACTTAACGCTGTCAAAATCCACTAAAAGTCAATGCTGTTTTGAAGGGTTTTGAAGCTTTGTCATTTAGCTCCCTGTGATTTAGGCCCAACACTCCCCCTTTGGTCTCTCTCTCCCTCTCTCTCTCCCTCTCTCTCTTTCTCTCTTTTCCCCCTTCCTCCCTCTCTCTTCTCTTGCTCTTTCCTCACAATTTCCCTCCCTCTCTCTTTCTCTTTCTCTTCTATCTCACCCTCTTCTCACCCCTTCCTTCCTTCTCTCTCTCCCCTCTCTCTCTGCCTCCCTCTCTACCCTCTTTCTCCCCATGTCTACCCACCTCCTTTAATCTCTCTCTCTCTCTCTCTCTCTCTCTCTCTCTCTCTCTCTCTCTCTCGCTCTCTCTTCTTACTCTATCCCTACTCTATCCCTACATGTTTTATCTCTCTTTCTCTTCTGACCCATTTCCTCTCTCTCTCCTCTCTTTTTCTTCCCTTGTCTGTCTCTCCCTCCAGCTTTCCTTCTCCTATACCTCTCTCTGCTCTAATTCGCTCTCTCCCTCTTTAATTTTTTCTCCTCTCTTCTTCTCTCTGCCTCCCTCTTCTGTTTCCTTCTCCTTCTCTCTCTCTCTCTCTCTCTCTCTCTCTCTCTCTCTCTCCCTCTCTCTCTCTCTCTCTCTCTCTCTCACACACACACAATACAGCAGTGTCACTGCTCTCTTCGCTTTCCCCCCTTTCCCTCCTCCCTCTCTCTTCCCTTACTCTTTCTTCCTCCCAATTTCCCTCCCTCCCTCTCTCTTTCTCTATCTCTTCTATCTCACCCTCTTGCTCTGTCTGTGTCTCCCACCCCTCTCTCTCTCCTTCCTTCCTTCTCTCTCTCCCCTCTCTCTCTGCCTCCCTCTCTACCCTCTTTCTCCCCATGTCTACCCACCTCCTTTAATATCTCTCTCTCTCTCTCTCTCTCTCTCTCTTCTTACTCTATCCCTTCATGTTTTATCTCTCTTTCTCTTCTGACCCTTTTCCTCTCTCTCCTCTCTTTTTCTTCCATTGTCTGTCTCTCCTATACCTCTCTCTGCTCGAATTCGCTGTCTTCTCTCTTCCTCTCTCTGCCTCCCTCTTCTGTTTCCCTCTCTCTCTCTCCCCTCTCTCTCCCCTCTCTCTCTCTCTCTCTCTCTCATCCCCCCCTCCCTCCCTCCCGCTCCTGTCTGCGAATACTTTTGC
The DNA here is from genome assembly GCF_026437365.1 of Eucyclogobius newberryi. Lineage (NCBI taxonomy): Eukaryota > Metazoa > Chordata > Actinopteri > Gobiiformes > Gobiidae > Eucyclogobius > Eucyclogobius newberryi. The sequence continues at coordinate 3,530,456 of NW_027315779.1, forward strand.
GCAACAAGTGGCGCCGCTGCTGGGCCCCGTGGGCATTAGAGGGTTGAGTGGCGTCCCAAAAAGCCGTAATTACCCCTAAAAAGGCTCAGGTGATTTAAGGGTCCAGGAACATGCTGACCCAAGCACAGCACCTACGCACAATCTAGACAGTGCCATCTCGCCTTTTCATGTTCTAAAAGTTCAGTTTTGAAAGATGTAAAGAAGAAAAAAAAAGATTTGTGTTGCAACATAGAGTTATCCGAGCCATCACTGACAGCTATTTGCCTGAACGTTTATCAAAATTAGCTGACTCTGTGACGTGATTTATGGACATTTATTACATTTCAGGCAAAGTAAATAAATGAAGCTTTATAGAATATAACGTGTTGACTGAGCGTGGCACAAAACTACTAGGACCACGGTTACTTTTGTGCCCTCAGAACGTAATTGATGATGGTTAAATATCTCATAATAATGTAGCGCAAAATGTGGATCGAACTTTTGTAACGCTTTAGAATGAGGTTTTAACATTTACAAGCATTCAACACTTAATTAAAAAAAAAAAAAGTTTCTTACAACCGTATTTTGTACATGATTTATTAACACTCACATTTTTTTGTAATTGGCTTATTGACATGAATGATGAATTTAGATATAAACCATCTAAATACCTCTTTAAAGTACTAGTGCGAATAACCTAGTGTCTGATAAATAGTTTACTGAGGTGAGGGATCTTATTTGTATTTGAAACTGTATTTGAAACTTGGACTTTTCGACTGCCGTCCAGAAGTCGTTTTCAATCTGAAGGTACCGGGCTGAAACTGCTCTGCCTTGGCCTCATTACGTGTCACTTTACCCTATTGTCCCGTGCCCGCCTCGCCCTCTCGTCTCGATTGTTGCCGTCCCTTCTTCTCATGCCGTGCCACCTGTGCAGATCCTTCACTCCGGACCAGCCGTTTAAGACCTGTGAGGGCGGGGCCAGCTGAGAACAATAGGGCAAAATGACCCGTAATGAGGTCATAACTCCTCCTTTAGGGCAGGACTAATCAAGCCCGGAACAAACATATGAAGCTATTTTTCCAATTAGATGACAAAGGGAAATGCCTTTACTGTACAGACCTGGAGACTCTTGACCCCTGATGTCAAACCTATTATACTTGTTTAATTTTACGGCCTCTTGACTTAAGTGGATATTGAGTAAAAAAAAAAAACTTTAAAGTACCTGGGCTTGTGTCTGACAGGCTATAATTCAGCAGAAGGTCCTGATCATGGGTTGCCGTGCTTTCCACTCCCCTGCAGACTGCGCGGTGACACCAAGAATGTTTCTACTTTAACGGGGTCAAAGCTAATGCCGCTAATGTGTGCGGGACGTCCCCCTCGCCCCGGCCCGGCCCCCAGCGCGCCTCTCCGCTCCTCTTTTATCTTCTGCCTCTTCGAGTTTTACAAGTTTACCTCAATCAGAGCTTGCGAAAACAGACTGCCGAGTGTTTGCTCAAGGCCGACTCTCGGCGCTGTCGTAAAGGTGGCGACACGCGAAGAAAACAAAGCGCAGAACAGTATGCGGGGGAATCGAATGCGTTTCGGGGGGGTCAAAGGTCGCGGTGTGAATGTGATTAAGGAGAGAATTGGTTTATGGAAATTGTGAATGGGCCGTTGGTGGTTTTGGGACTCCGGAGTGAGTTATGGAACCAGTTTTCCCTCCTGTTTATGTGGGATTTTCCAAATATTCGAAAGTAATATCCACAAATATGAGATTGACATAATAACGTTTTCTTCTTGTGTTTTGATACCGCTGGGAAAAATAATGTCTTGTGGGTTTTTGTTTCCTTTTTAAACATGTCATTTCTTTTATTTGTTTATTTAGAGCAAGTCAAAGAACCCAAGACGAAAGTAAATATTCACATCAGTTTTTGTGATTTAAACATGAAAAGGAGCGGGACAAAGACAATTTATTGAATTTACCCCGTCTTACATTAGAATATAAGTCAAATGCTTTTAAGCTTTCTTTTCACGTTCACTTTTAAGCTATCGTTATAATAAACTCTCTTGTTCTAATAACCAAACCTTCAGGTCGTTTCAGGAGTGTAGCTGAAAGAGCAATAATTATATTTCGAGCTTGGTTGTCATGTTTAATGTTCACATTATCTCTCATGTCACAGAAAACTTCACAAACAAAACCTTGTGTAGCTTTAATGCTTTGTGTGCACTTGCTGTCCTGTTGTGTTACTTTTAATGGCGTTGAAAAGTGCATTTACCTCCACCTACTGTAGTTGTACGTCTTCAAAGTACGTGTTTTACGCTATACCGTAAAAAAAAGTAAAAGTAGTAAGTAAAACCAAAAGTAATTAACAAAGATCAATAATAAATAGTGATCAATATTAGGCTAGAATCAGCCTATTGGAGGAATAACATAAATTCTGTGCAGATTTGAACCAGCCAGTAGATGTTGGTGTTGCTTAATCCACAGGAACACAATGGTTAATGTGGAAGAACAAGAAATTAACACTAAACGAAATTGATTACAATATAAATTAACCACGTTTCAAAGTAGTTTGTATCTTTGTTTTTGCATCTTGAAGCTAATTCACCAACAAAATGGAAATATCGACAATAAGATTTTAGTTATTACACATTTTAGCAACTACAACTTTTAGCTTTTAGGTGTTGACTCAATGACAATACATTTTTTGCATGCTTTGTACGATAACTGACATTTTATCCATTTACATCAGACTGTTTTGAAAAGATTAAAACTGCTGCATTTGTAGGAAGTTAAGAAAAGGTTACAATCAGGTCACTGCTTGGCATTTTGTGTTTAAATTACCAGATTTTCCCCATCACTGATCACCTAATCGCATTTTGCAAATAAGCCGTGACTTTTTAACAATGTTATCAGCGTCTCATTTCACAACATTGAGCCTCCACGAGCGTGTTATTGCGTACTTACGAGTGCATGAACCCAAATGACTTCACGAGTAATGTTCCTTCAAAGTGTGAAGCCGTCTCGCGGGGGGATAAAGTCCTGTTTACTTACTTTTATATGAATTTAAATCAAGCCCTGCCGTGTTGGTGGTCCCGGATTGAACCTGAAGTTTATCAAAACATTTAGCCTGTGTAAGTATGTCAAAGTTGTTTTTTCGAACGCAACGACACCGCGAGTTATAGGGGGAAAAAAAATCTCCAAAGCTTTACACAAATTAAACCATTCACTTGCGCCGTTTCCAAATGAGCGATTAGAGTGGACTTTCTCCCTGATTTTTGACAGCGCCGGTTGAAGAAACGCTACCTTTTCACTTGTAATCCCTGCAATTAACGCTGAGGTGCGGTGAAATTACCTCAGTGGGATTAGGGATGACCTGACAGAGAGGATAATTGCTTCTTAATTTGAAGTTGTGAAGAGCATGAAATACCTGAGGCTCTCCGTGCCGTCTCAGCAGCAGCAGCGGTTTGATGGATTAGCTGACGCGCCACTGCACCCGTTCTTTCTTTCTTTCTTTCTCTTTTTTTTTTTCCAAACCAAAAGCCTCGTAGCTCATTTTTTACGGCGTTGTTGGCACTCGCATTTTCTCCACGTGTCGCGTTTCGGTTGACTTGCAGATTGTTTCGAAACGGTGTGAGTCGTAAATTTTGTTTGTTTACATGCCGTACATAGTTGGATTTTTCTTTATCGTTAGCGTTATCCATATTGGAAGCAGATTGAACAAGAGCTGGTGAGGTTTAGGACGTTTTTTATTGCCCTTGTAGTTACCTTGCAGCTCAGTATTTGATCAGAGGTGGGCAGTTGTGTGTGTGTGTCTGAGTTTATCTGGATAAAGTTGTCTTGCATCCACACACTGATCTGTTGGACGTAATGTTGTGTCGTCTGTGTGAAGAGTGCCGTATGACACAACACTGTTTAGTATCAACAAGCAACGTGTTGATGGTCATACCTGCTGCCAATACCCGATCGCATCTGTTCTTGGAAGCCCCAGGTGCATTTTGAAGATGGAAAACGTAATATAAATACACTGTAATAGTATTAATACACCATCAAGTGACCTAATGACAGCATGTAAAGGTTGAACAGAAGAGGTCCCAGAATTGACCCTTGAGGCACCCCACAGGTCAAGGCCATATTGTCTGGGATACAGTTACCACTCTCAACAACTTCCTGTGTTCTAAGTAGGACTTGAGCTAAATACTTTTCTGACACCGTGAGCATTGTGAGTTCAAATTCGGCTCTCGATAATCCTGAAATGACGGTTACCCGGTACTAAGCCTATGCTAAATATCGCAAAAGTGATGCTATAACTGAAATGAACTAGTTTTTTTGTTTTTCTAATTGAAAACGTTGAAAAATTCAGATTTGATCCAGTTTGATCAGTGCATTTGATCTCACTTAGCCTTGATCTAATCGTTTCAGCCTACGTTATTTCAGTTCAAATTTTGGCCACTCTACACACCGCTGCATTTGACCCATTCTTCATCCTTTGAGACTGTATTACACAACAACATATCACGCCGGTTTTTAGCTTCCTCTGTGTATTTTTATGTTGATTTTTGACAATTTCCCTGATCACTTTTGAAGCTTGTCTAAGGTCACGCTTGTATTTCTCGACTTCCACCTCCCGTACTTTTGTTTGGGACAGTCACACCCTTCATTACACGGGCCTGACATCTGTCCTCGGTGACTCTGCGCACAATAAACACGTGTGATCCGCGCCTTCACGCCGACCACAATGACCTCTGGGTGTCTTTGTTCTCTCCACGCTCCCACATTATGAACTCGGCTCTAACCGCTCAGTAACTGCAGCTTGAGTGGAGGTGCTCGCCTCTTATGGGGCTTAGCTTTGTTCTAACGCAGCACTTTTAGCTGAGCCTAAGTGGAGCGGTTTGGTTTACAAGGACGGGCCACCGAGGGACACGGGGGGAAAGTAGTGTTTGATTTGAGCTACACCTGTACTTAAGTTATGACACGATGACTGCATATGTGTGGACGCTGGTTTTGAATTTATGTAAGTTGTGTAAGTTCGGTTCAATCCCGGCGGCAACAAGCGCGATTACGACGGCCGCAGAGTCATTTAGCTCTTTATTCACTTTGCCTGTGTGTAGAAGAGTTGATTTGTAGTGGACATAAAGGCTGACGGTGGAAGTGCAACTGTAACTTATGGCATCTTGCTGTATATATTTTGTATTTAAGCCTATTTTACAGACATTTATTGCACGTTGTTATTTTGACATAGTTTATATTTTTTCCTATTATTATTATTATTATTATGCATTGATTTATGTTGCTCCTTATCTCCTAAGCTAGTTCTTGGTTTGTGAATTTTGCTGACTGGACAATGACAAACGTTTTTGTGATTTATTTTCTGTGCAGTAGACAGAGTGACAAAAGAATGAATAGTGTAAAGCCCAATATAAGACCAAACAATCCAGGTTTTCCTCTTGCTTTTTTCATAAAACAATAAGTGTATATGGCGTGAAATGTTTCTCTAGAAAATCTTTAGAAAAATACTGTATTTTCCGGACTATAAGTCACACCTTTTTTCATCGTTTTGGCCGGGGTGCGACTTATACTTATATTTATACTTGTACGCTTATACTTATACTCCGGAGCGACTTATATGTGATATTATTTCTTATTTTCACACATGCAACCCCATTTCATACTCCAGTGCAACTTATATATGTTTTTTTCTTCTCTATTATGCATTTTTTGGCTGGTGCGACTTATACTCCGGAAAATATGGTAAGTGTTATCCTTAAAATATCCCATTTCCAGTTATCGTTGATCATAGATACAGCTTGAATGTCTCTGCTCTGACATACGTTTTACACTACATCTTTTAAACTTTCTTTACTTGGACATGTCATTGTTATGCCAAGAAAGTTCCTAAAAATGTTGAAATGTTTACAATCCTGACCGAGACAAACCAAGCATTTGTCTGGAATTAGAAATAGCTGTTAAATAAAACAGTTTAGGCCCTGTACTGTAGAAAACCCAAAACAATGAGATTTTCATGACACAAGCAGGTGATGGACTCTTTGCACGGAGCACCCTTTGCTCCTCACCCCCCCCCCGTCCCGCCTCACGCCGAGCCGTCACTTACAGGAAAGATCCGGTTTCAGGCTCGTCTTTCTGGCGTTCCCAGGACTTCCCTCCTCGTCACGTGACTCACGGTGTAACTGTGAGAACGCTTCGCCTGCAGAACCGTACAAAGCAGCAGAGGTGGACAGACTCCAGCGACACGCCACAAAACATCATTACACAGCACTGAAATCCAGCCTTAAGACCTGTCAATGTCAGTCCTGAGCAAGTCCAGAGACCGGTTCAGGGTTAGACCAATTAGAGGAGAGCAGGGAAGGTAATTGGAAACATTAAATCATTCGGCACCTTGAAGAGTACTCAAAGACAAACTGAGCTTATGAGGCTCATTATGAAGGAGTGGAAAGGAGTGGTTTGCCAGGATAAATACAATTATCATCTTAACCGTTTTGCGTATGATACAGTATATGGTGTATTAACGGAGGGGCTATTAGCTGGCCTCAGAAGGAAAAATATGTTGTGATACCTTGTCTCCAAATGCTTGTTTAAACGTGCAGAAAGATAAGATAAGATATTCCTTTATTGTCCCACATGGGGAAATTCCATTGGTGCAACGCAGGTAGATACAGAGGTAGATACAGAAGAACAGATCACTTATAGGAAGTCTTATTATGGAATATAGTTTTATTATTGAATGATGGAAAGGTTGAAGGCTTTGTTCTTAGTATTATATAATGCAGTCTTGTTACATAATGTGGCGGTACACACACACTGACAAACAACCACACCTAGAATGTTTTAGGTTTGATCAAAAACTATATATGCAAACGCTTTCCTTTAGATGGCGCTCATCAAAAACAGGAAATCATTTATGTATATTGTTCTCTACACACAAGTGAACACAGAACAAGATAGTGAGTTGACATATAAACAGAATGAATAGTCCTAAATTTGTAGTTTGGCATATTTAAGTCCAACAAATTTAGTCTGAATCTTTCGAGTGTCTTTTAATTTCGTCTCACCTCGCTCAGGCCTGATTGATCCATGTCTCATTCACCAAAAACCGCTGGAGCTTTTAAAAAGTACTTCACAATCAAAGCGTCACAACAGCGGAATGATGGCAATGTTTAGCTGCACTGTCCCTGTCAAATAAACAAACACATGAATAAAGCATGAGCAGCAGATGTGACAGAAGTAGAGGTTATTCCGCAACTGTGACTTAGCACAGTTACCACACTGAAAAAAGGGCTAAAATCCATAGAAATTGCACAATAGTTATGAATTGACAAATGATAATAGCTGAGAACACTTTATTTTGTTACGTAATTGTTTAAACTTTTCAGAAAATGTTTGGAATGTCACTTATTGATGACAGACAGAAGGTTCACAAATAGCCTCGAGAGCTGAGGGCACATCACACGACTTTTAGACTAATATTCTTGTTATTTTTTCTGTCACGCCCAGTCACTGTCAGTCATCACTAGTGTGGAGCTGCCTAAACATCAGATTAATAATATAGAAAGGGCAAAGACATTACTTTTATACTTACAGCACTGCATGGTTCATCCCTCCTTCTATTTCTCCTCTCGGTGCGATTGGTGTGTTCACTTTATTTTTCTTAAAAATGAGGAAAACATCAAACTAAACTTTAATGTTTGCAACAGTCCAAACTCTCTTCGTGGCTTCCTGGGGGTAAAGCAGAGTTTTGGCATCACTACACTGTTATAGCAACAACAAAAACACCTTGTAGTACTTGCAGGTTCGGGATCATTTGAGTTGTTTTATCATTACATGCAGACAGCACACAGCGCTCTGACCTGAAGAGTTGCTTTTTCTCTGTGCTACTACATGAAAACAAATCCAGACATTGACTCTGTAAATACAGAGAAACGAACCATAACTCAGGTCAAAACATCTGCAGTCTGACAGTTGACAAGCATTTTTACCAGCTCCAGTCGTAACTTTACCATGCTGTGGTTTTACTTCAACCCTGTGAGTATTTCAGTCCTGTTTATTACACATGGAAGGACTTTATTTCATTATTATCACACCTCAGCTGACCTTGAGTTTCAATTACAAGCACAAGAACTGCAGTCAAAATTGTACTGAAGTAAAAGTACTTTTTGGACTTTAAGCCGCTACGTTTCCCCACGCTTTACACCCTGCGATCATTACTAACGGCCACCGGGGGGCACTCTGGCAGGAAGAGCAAGCGTTTGACACACTGTAGAAGAAGACGTCAGTGTATACATTGTGTGTTCTATATATCAAAACGCTGTGTGTTTTATTACGATCAATCTCAGATTCACGGAGGTTGCGGGTCGTATATGGACATGTTTTATTTTTAATTTCGTGTGCTCTGTATAGCCCGAAAAGTACTATAAAGGGGACTATAAAAGGACTATAAGTCGCACCAGCCAAAAAATGCATAATAGAGAAGAAAAAAAACATATATAAGTTGCACTGGAGAATGAAATGCAGTTGCAAGTGTGAAAATAACAAATAATATCACATATAAGTCGCTCCGGAGTATAAGTATAAATATATAAGTATAAGTCGCACCGCGGCCAAAACTAAAACTAGACTTATAGTCCGGAAAATACGGTAGTTACTTTTTAATGTAATTTTAGGGGCATTTTTGTGCTACGTCCAATCAGAGCAGGCGATGCAGAGTCATTTTGAGTCTTTGTAAATGCGTAAAGAAGCAGATAGATGTAACGTGCATGGGATGGATTGGGTCTTGTGCTGTCCTCAGTTCTCACGTAATTTTTAAATGTAATTATGTAAAGTTACATGCTACAATTTTACCCAATTGCAAGTACAAGTGCGTGTTAAAAAATCTGTGGGTGATTGTAGTATAATGTGAAACGGAACTCGAAAGAAATTGAGACACAAGTGCACACCGCTTTTATATTTATAATGTGTTCTTTATTTGACTTTTGTCTTTTGCCACTAACATACTAAACCAGAGCACATGAAGAGGCCGTGAAATAAATCCAACTTGATCGCGAGTGAAGCTGCATTTTCACTCACAATTTGCAACACACCATTTGACTCTGATCAAACCTAAAGTCTGCACTACGTTTGCGGGAACCTGATTCTAAAGTGAATCATCTGAGAACATATGAGTTTATGGAAGGAAAAGAAGTGACCGTCGACCTATGTTGAAGATCAAGATTAATGCCAGATGCCCTCATTGCAAGAGTCAGACATATTTATGCTTTGGACAGGCACAAAAAGCACTCCGCCCTCTGAACTGCCTTTAATCTCGCAACTGAGTGACACGCCACGACAAAACTGCTAAATTGTGCTTTTAATCATGTTATTTTGCTGTTCCCGCATCTAAAACGTACTGGAGTTGTATTTTGCTTCATTCTCACTTGTTTATCAATCCTGTTTGCCAGGTTGTCTACTTTGAGCGTTCACAAATCACTCCGTTTCAATTCCTCAGATTGTTGCATCAAAAGGTAGAAATCTGGGCATCTCCTGCACAGGTTTTGAGTTCTTTAACCAACAATGGAAACAAACACATGGATCTACAGTATTAGCTTAGCATTGATGTTGCTCAAGTGCTTCATTTGTTTATTTTTTCATTCCCAGTGCTGAAAGGATCAGAATCATTATTGTTATGATTATGATTATTATTGGTATTGTTACTACTGTGTATTTGTATGGTTTATAAATATTTATATTTATAAATAGTGTTTTCCAAAATTTAGACATTATTTTAAGTCAACAAAAATGTGAAATACTAACCCTAAGCCAAAATAAAAAAAATAATACAAGAATACATATTAAAGAAAACGTTTTCAAGGTTAGCAAATGTACTTAATAGTTTATTCATTATGGTCATTCATATCTGTCGTTGGAGCTGTTGTTGGAGCTTCTGTTGGAGCTGTTGTTGGAGCTGCTGTTGGAGCTGTCGTTGGAGCTGTTGTTGGAGCGGTCGTTGGAGCTGTTGTTGGAGCTGCTGTTGGAGCTGTTGTTGGAGCCGCTGTTGTTGGAGCTGTTGTTGGAGATGCTGTTGGAGCTATTGTTGGAGCTGCTGTTGGAGCTGCTGTTGGAGCTGTTGTTGGAACTGTTGTTGGAGCTGTTGTCGGGAGCTGCTGTTGGAGCTGCTGTTGGAGCTGCTGTTGGAGCTGTTGTTGGAGCTGCTGTTGGAGCTGTCGTTGGAGCTGTTGTTGGAGCTGCTGTTGGAGCTGTCGTTGGAGCTGTTGTTGGAGCTTCTGTTGGAGCTGCTGTTGGAGCTGTCGTTGGAGCTGCTGTTGGAGCTGCTGTTGGAGCTGTCGTTGGAGCTGTTGTTGGAGCTTCTGTTGGAGCTGTTGTTGGAGCTGTCGTTGGAGCTGTCGTTGGAGCTGCTGTTGGAGCTGTCGTTGGAGCTGTTGTTGGAGCTGTCGTTGGAGCTGTTGTTGGAGCTGCTGTTGGAGCTGTTGTTGGAGCCGCTGTTGTTGGAGCTGTTGTTGGAGATGCTGTTGGAGCTATTGTTGGAGCTGCTGTTGGAGCTGCTGTTGGAGCTGTTGTTGGAGCTGCTGTTAGAGCTGCTGTTGGAGCTGCTGTTGGAGCTGTTGTTGGAGATGTTGTTGGAGCTGCTGTTGGAGCTGCTGTTGGAGCTGTTGTTGGAGCTGTTGTTGGAGCTGTTGTTGGAGCTGCTGTTGGAGCTGCTGTTGGAGCTGTTGTTGGAGCTGTTGTTGGAGCTGTTGTCGGGAGCTGCTGTTGGAGCTGCTGTTGGAGCTGCTGTTGGAGCTGTTGTTGGAGCTGCTGTTGGAGCTGTCGTTGGAGCTGTTGTTGGAGCTGCTGTTGGAGCTGTCGTTGGAGCTGTTGTTGGAGCTTCTGTTGGAGCTGCTGTTGGAGCTGTCGTTGGAGCTGCTGTTGGAGCTGCTGTTGGAGCTGTCGTTGGAGCTGTTGTTGGAGCTTCTGTTGGAGCTGTTGTTGGAGCTGTCGTTGGAGCTGTCGTTGGAGCTGCTGTTGGAGCTGTCGTTGGAGCTGTTGTTGGAGCTGTCGTTGGAGCTGTTGTTGGAGCTGCTGTTGGAGCTGTTGTTGGAGCCGCTGTTGTTGGAGCTGTTGTTGGAGATGCTGTTGGAGCTATTGTTGGAGCTGCTGTTGGAGCTGCTGTTGGAGCTGTTGTTGGAGCTGCTGTTGGAGCTGTTGTTGGAGATGTTGTTGGAGCTGCTGTTGGAGCTGCTGTTGGAGCTGTTGTTGGAGCTGTTGTTGGAGCTGTTGTTGGAGCTGCTGTTGGAGCTGCTGTTGGAGCTGTTGTTGGAGCTGCTGTTGTTGGAGCTGTTGTTGGAGCTGTCGTTGGAGCTGTTGTTGGAGCTGCTGTTGGAGCTGTTGTTGGAGCTGCTGTTGTTGGAGCTGTTGTTGGAGCTGCTGTTGGAGCTGTCGTTGGAGCTGTTGTCGGGAGCTGCTGTTGGAGCTGTTGTTGGAGCTGTTGTTGGAGCTGCTGTTGGAGCTGTTGTTGGAGCTGTCGTTGGAGCTGTTGTCGGAGCTGCTGTTGGAGCTGTTGTTGGAGCTGCTGTTGGAGCTGTTGTTGGAGCTGTTGTTGGAGCTGCTGTTAGAGCTGCTGTTGGAGCTGCTGTTGGAGCTGTTGTTGGAGCTGTCGTTGGAGCTGTCGTTGGAGCTGTTGTCGGAGCTGCTGTTGGAGCTGTTGTTGGAGCTGCTGTTGGAGCTGTTGTTGGAGCTGTTGTTGGAGCTGCTGTTAGAGCTGCTATTGGAGCTGCTGTTGGAGCTGTTGTTGGAGCTGCTGTTGTTGGAGCTGTTGTTGGAGCTGTCGTTGGAGCTGTTGTCGGGAGCTGCTGTTGTTGGAGCTGTTGTTGGAGCTGCTGTTGGAGCTGTTGTTGGAGCTGTTGTTGGAGCTGTTGTTGGAGCTGCTGTTGTTGGAGCTGCGGTTGGAGCTGCTGTTGGAGCTGTTGTTGGAGCTGCAGTTAGAGCTGCTGTTGGAGCTGCTGTTGGAGCTGTTGTTGGAGCTGTTGTTGGAGCTGTCGTTGGAGCTGTTGTTGGAGCTGCTGTTGGAGCTGTTGTTGGAGCTGCTTTTGGAGCTGCTGTTGGAGCTGTTGTTGGAGCTGTCGCTGGAGCTGCTGTTAGAGCTGCTGTTGGAGCTGCTGTTGGAGCTGTTGTTGGAGCTGCTGTTCTTGGAGCTGTTGTTGGAGCTGTCGTTGGAGCTGTTGTTGGGAGCTGCTGTTGTTGGAGCTGTTGTTGGAGCTGCTGTTGGAGCTGTTGTTGGCGCTGTTGTTGGAGCTGTTGTTGGAGCTGCTGTTGTTGGAGCTGCGGTTGGAGCTGCTGTTGGAGCTGTTGTTGGAGCTGTTGTTGGAGCAGCTGTTAGAGCTGCTGTTGGAGCTGCTGTTGGAGCTGTTGTTGGAGCTGCTGTTGGAGCTGTTGTCGGAAGCTGCTGTTGGAGCTGCTGTTGGAGCTGCTGTTGGAGCTGTCGTTGGAGCTGTTGGAGCTGTTGTTGGAGCTGCTGTTGTTGGAGCTGTTGTTGGAGCTGCTGTTAGAGCTGCTGTTGGAGCTGCTGTTGGAGCTCTTGCTGGAGCTGTTGTCGGGAGCTGCTGTTGGAGCTGTTGTTGGAGCTGTTGTTGGAGCTGTTGTCGGGAGCTGCTGTTGGAGCTGTTGTTGGAGCTGTTGTTGGAGCTGTTGTTGGAGCTACTGTTGGAGCTGATGTTGGAGCTGCTGTTGTTGGAGCTGTTGTCGGGAGCTGCTGTTGGAGCTGCTGTTGGAGCTGCTGTTGGAGCTATCGTTGGAGCTGCTGTTGTTGGAGCTGTTGTTGGAGCTGTCGTTGGAGCTGTTGTCGGGAGCTGTTGTCGGGAGCTGCTGTCGGGAGCTGCTGTTGGAGCTGTTGTTGGAGCTGTTGTTGGAGCTGCTGTTGGAGATGCTGTTGGAGCTGCTGTTGGAGCTGTTGTTGGAGCTGTTGTTGACCTGTGTGAGAACATGTGACTGCGACAGGAGGAGGGGGTAAACTGCGACCCAGCGAGCACCTTTCCACTAAATTAAGAACTTATTAGACTTAAAAAGGCTGGAGGGCCCCGCGGAGCGCCTCTGGGGGGAGCCGGATTATCCTTCAAAAGCTCCGCGTTTGGTTCTAGTTAGCTTCAACACTTCATATATTATGTCAGTGTCACGGGAGGAGGAAGTACTCAAGTATGCAGTAAAAGTGCCGCTACTTCAAATGAATGGACTCGAGTCATTGGTTATAGCAGTAGTACTTTAAGTTACTCTTTCCTTTTGAATAGTCTCTCCATTGGATGGAGAATTATGGAAAATGTGTTGCTGTTGCCATAGCAATTAACAGATCGCATGACAGGAAGTGCTGCAAATACACCTCAAGAATATTACCACTACAACCGGGCAACACGCTAATACTATTACACACTAATACTACTACACGCTAATACTACTACATGCTAATACTACCACACACTAATACTACTACTCATTAATACTACTACACACTAATACTACAACACGCTAATACTACTACACACTAAAACTACTACACGCTAATACTACTACACGCTAATACTACTACACGCTAATACTACTACACACTAATACTACTACACACTAATACTACTACTCACTAATATTACTACACACTAATACTAGTACACGCTAATACTACTACATGTTAATACTACTACACGCTAATACTACACGCTAATACTACTACATGATAATACTACTACACGCTAATACTACTACACGCTAATACTACTACGTCATAAGGCGCTGGTACAGCTGGCAGCCCGGTGTAAACGCTCTCTCTTCTTTCTCACACTTATTGTGCTTTATCTCCTATATTTTGTAAATATAATTAGTATATTTTTTCTATTTTACTGTACGATAGGGACACGCGCTGGAATAGTTTTTTAATTCAACTGTTTTTGACTTTTTTCGGCTGGATTTGAGCGTTTTTTGTTGCGTTCGTTGTGTTGTTGTGACGTGAGCTAGCTCCGAGCGAGCCCACCAGCCCCCCCGCGCCCTCCGGCCGCGCTAAAGTACTGCGTGTCGTCGGTACACGTTTATATACACGTTTATATACACGTTTATATGAAAGAGGAACTTCACGAACGATCGGGACACGCACTGGAATCGCTTTAAATTAACTTGTTTTGACTTTATTCGGCTGGATTGAGTGTTTTCGTCGTGTCGTTGCGATGTGTTTTGGCTCTGAGTCCCCCGGCCCCCGGTACCGCGTTTACACAAAGGAGGAACTCATGAAACTGCGGAGAACAGTCGTCTTACCCGGAGATCGTCACGTTATCCCGGCGGACATCCTAAGGAAAACGCAACGAGGCAGACGGGCTGGACGTAAACTCCGAGAGAAGAGAGGGACAAACAGGAAGTCGGTTCCCGCCGTAGTCATGGGTAACGTGAGGTCCCTTCAAAATAAAATGACGGAGATAGCGAGCCTCATGCGGTCCCAGAGGATTTATAGGGACAGCAGCGTCTTGATTTTCACAGAGACCTGGTTAACAGCAGAAATGCCAGACTCTATTGTAGGTTTGGACAATTTTCATCTGCTGCGGGCGGACAGAACGAGAGAATGCTTGAAGAAAAGAGGTGGAGGTCTGGCGGTGTATGTGAGCACGAGCTGGTCCAAACCCGAACACTGCACAGTGAAGGAGCAGCTATGTAACAAGGATATTGAACTATTGGCTATTGGCATGAGGCCATATTATCTGCCCCGGGAGTTCTCACATGTGATTTTGATCGCAGTCTATGTGGCCCCGTCTGCCAATGCTGAAAATGCTTGTGAAGCACTGCTCTCCTGCACTTGTAGGCTGCAAACACAGCATCCACAGGCTCTCTTCCTCATCTCTGGTGACTTTAACCACGCTTCTCCCTCTTCTGTTTTACCAACATACACCCAGTATGTTACCTGCCCCACCAGAGAGAATAGAACATTGGACTTGTTTTTTGCCAACACCAAGGAGGCTTATTCTTCTTCCCCCCCTGGGCAGCTCGGACCACAACCTTGTACATCTGAGGCCTGTGTATGAACCCATCGTGCGCAGGCAGCCTGTGGTGTCCCGTGAGGTGAGGATGTGGTCTGCTGAGAGCGAGGAGGCTCTGAGGGACTGCTTCAGCACCACTGTCTGGACTGAGCTTTATGACCCACATGGGGAGGACATCAACACCATCACAGAGTGCATCACGGACTACATCAACTTCTGTTTTGAGAACATTGTTCCCTCCCGGACGGTGTGGTGTTTTCCAAACAACAAGCCATGGATTAACCGTGAACTGAAGGCTCTGCTGAAGGAGAAAAAGAGAGCCTTTAGGTCAGGGAACAAGGAGGAGCTGAGGACTGTGCAGAAGGAGCTGAGGAGGAAGATCAGGCAGGCTGAGGCCGGCTACAAGAGGAGGATGGAGGAGCAGCTGCAGCAAAAGAACATTCAGGGAGTGTGGAGGAGCCTGAAAACCATCTCGGGCTTCAAAATCCCCCCTGCCCAGACAGAGGGGGATCTACAGTGGGTGAATGATTTAAATGATCACTTCTTGAGGTTTGATCGGTCACCCGCCCCTCCCCCTGCACAGCTGCATGCTCCCTCTTCCACAGCTGGACAATGCCCTGCATCTGTTCCTCTTCGCTTATCTGCCCCGGACCATCAGCTCCCCACTTCGCCTGGACTCACCCATCCCCCCAGCACACGGTCCCCCTGCCAACCACTGACTGTCACAGCAGCACAGGTGAGGAGTGAGCTGAAGAGGATTAAAGTGAGGAAGGCAGCAGGACCTGATGGCATCAGCCCCAGGCTCCTTAAGTCCTGCGCAGATGAACTGTGTGGAGTTATGGAGCATGTCTTCAACATGAGCCTGAAGCTGAGGGTGGTACCACAGGTCTGGAAGACCTCCTGTCTGGTACCTGTGCCTAAGACACCGCGCCCCAAAGACCTCAACAGCTTCAGGCCAGTGGCTCTCACGTCCCACCTGATGAAGACACTGGAGCGGCTAGTCCTGGACCACCTCCGCTCCACCGTGAGCTCAGCCATGGACCCGCTGCAGTTTGCATATCGGTCTGGCATCGGAGTGGAGGACGCCGTCATCTCCCTGCTGCACCGCTCTCTCTCTCACCTGGAAAAGCCTGGCAGCTCTGTGAGGATTCTGTTCTTCGATCTTTCCAGCGCCTTCAACACCATCCAGCCGCTGCTCCTGAGGGACAAGCTGGAGACGGCTGGTGTGGAGTACAACCTGGCAGAGTGGATCCTGGACTACCTCACAGACCGACCCCAGTTTGTGAGAGCCCGGAACTGTGTGTCTGACACTCGGACCTGCAGTGTGGGGGCGCCCCAGGGCACTGTCCTCGCGCCCTTTCTCTTCACCCTTTACACTGCAGACTTCAGACATGACACGGACAGCTGTGTCCTGCAGAAGTTCTCTGACGACTCTGCCATCATCGGACTCATCACGGACGACGATGATGTAGTACAGAGGACTGGCGCAGGATTTTGTGGACTGGTGTCAGCGGAACCACCTCCTCATCAACGCGGGGAAGACCAAGGAGATGGTGGTGGATTTCCGCAGACGCCACCCCACTGCCCCCTCACCAGTGAACATCCAGGGACGGGACATTGAGAGAGTGGACTCATACAAGTACCTGGGTGTTCATCTGAACCACAAACTGGACTGGACTCATAACACAGACGCACTGTACAGGAAGAGCCAGAGTCGGCTCTACCTCCTGAGGAGACTCAGGTCTTTTGGAGTGACAGGGCCACTCCTGAAGACCTTCTACGACTCTGTGGTGGCATCAGCCCTCCTGTATGGTGTGGCCTGCTGGAGCAGCAGCATCACAGAGAGGGAGAGGAAGAGGCTGGACAGAGTCATCAAGAAGTCCAGCTCCGTCCTGGGCTGTGCTCTGGACTCGGTGCAGGAGGTGGGGGACAGAAGGGTCCTGGCTAGATACACATCTATGCTGGACCATGAGTGTCACCCCCTGCAGGACACTCTCTCCGCTCTGGAGAGCAGCTTCAGTGAGAGACTGATCCACCCTCGATGTGTGAAGGAAAGGTTCCGTAGGTCTTTCCTTCCTGCTGCTGTCAGACTTTATAACAAAAACTGTTAGTACTGAACACTCGCAATACTGACCTAACCATGTGCAATTCTGTCATATGTGCAATTGCTGTTGGAATTCATGTGCAATTCATGTGCAATTACTATGAAATTCATGTGCAATCTATGTGCTGTCGTGACACATATTCATGTGCAATTACTGTCGTGATCACATGCAATTAATATATACACATACTACTACACGCTAATACTACTACACAATAATACTACTACACGCTAATACTACTACACACTAATACTACTACACGCTAATACTACTACACGCTAATACTACCACACGTTAACACTACTACACGTTAATTCTACTACACACTATTACTACTACTCACTAATACTACTACACACTAATACTACACGCTAATACTACTACACGCTAATACTACACACTAATACTACTACATGCTAATACTACTACACGCTAATACTACACGCTAATACTACTACACGCTAACACTACTACACGCTAACAGTCTTCCTACAGTTTAATCATGTGTTTCTTTATTCAAAAGTGCAATATTATTCTTTGTATTTATCTGTTCTATATACTTCCCTATGCAGTCTGACCCAATAAAGTGTATATTATGTTATCTTATAAAAACTCAAATGCATTTTTATTACAAAGTATTTTAAATCAAAGGTAAAAAATAATAAAGAGTGTCTGATTTTCAGATGTAATACTCGTCGCTATCAAAGCCCAAAGTCGCCACATTTCAGCCTTTGTTAGATTATGTGTTAAGACTTATAAGAATAGAATTTGACTTGTCGACTAATTGATAATATTAATTGCTGACTCGTCAACGACTCAAATAATTGCTTTGCCTTGAAAGTTCCTCAATATGGCATTAAACATGTACTTTTTTACAAGGCTGAGCAACAGGTCCAATAAGAGTTAGATTATGGTTATTACTGTCACGTCTTTAGCTGACACGCTAAGAGTCTGTTTATGAAAACCTTCTCGAGAAGTTTGTTTTGTGAGAACACGTCAAGCAAACGCTTTTTTTTTTCAAGTATTTATGAAGTATCTCGTTTCATGATTTGACAGTTTGTGATGGATAAATTGGCCCACTTAAAGCTGAACATCCTATCCCAAATTCCCAAGTTAAAATTACATGTGTCAAATATACTTCCGCCCGGAGCCAATGCTGTTGTTTAGGTAGAAGTCAGAAGATTACGTTACACGAGCCCAATAAAGATGTCACGCACTCTTTCAATTTAGAGCTATTAGAGTTTTAAAGAGTCACAGCCTGTGGAGAGGCCCCAGGCTCAGGAGCTTTAACACCATTATGTTTGAGAACCAGTTCAGAAAAGAACAGTAGGTGTTAGAAAATCATTTGTTAATTAATCCAATGTTAAAGCCAGATCTAATATGAAGTATTGGCTCACTTCAGCTGGTTTATGAGCGCACGCCCTTTTCACACGCGCTCACACACAAACACCACACACGGCCGTCTTTAACACAATACAGAGATACAACGTAAATAATGGAGGCGCTGCCCGGTGGCTTAATGGTCTGAGCAGCTGCACATTGATGCAGCAGTGGTTAGAGCACTGGCCCACCAACCAGAAGGCTAGAGGTTCAATTCGCACTCAGCCCCAGGGCGACTGTGGCATATTATGATGATTATACTGATTATTATGATGATTATTATGATTATTATTATGATGATTATTATGATTAAGATGAATATGCCAGACTCTGTGTGGCCTCAGCGCCATGAGCTCGACTCCAGGCTCTGACAAGTCGTAAATATGCTCCACCATTTCACGCTACACCAATAAAACTTTAAAGATTTAAAAATATGAACGTGCCCAAGAGAGCTCTGATTTCCTGTTTATTTAACCAGGATTTTTTAAAATGCGATTCACTTTCACAGGAGCGTCACATGTGTCAGTTACAGATTTCTACAGCGACAAATAAAATAACTCAAATAAAAATAATAACTCATAATAATAATAATTCAATCTTTAACACCTTCTCTTTGCTTTTTGTCTTTGCCACATTTGCTTTTCATTTTCCGCATCATTTTACTCGTCAAAACCTGTGAACAATCCGAGCAAAAACTGTTTCCATGACGTTTCAATAATCCCATAACTCCATAATCCAGGCGTGCATTACACAACTTTACATACATGTTTGCTGTTGTTGTTGTTTTTGTTGTTGTAGTAGTTGTTGTTGTTGTTGTAGTGGTTGTTGTTGTTGTAGTAGTAGTTGTTGTAGTTGTTGTTGTAGTTGTAGTAGTAGTTGTTGTTGTTGTTGTAGTTGTTGTTGTTGTAGTAGTAGTAGTTGTTGTTGTAGTTGTAGTAGTAGTAGTAGTAGTTGTTGTTGTAGTAGTTGTTGCTGTAGTAGTAGTAGTTGTTGTTGTAGTTGTAGTAGTAGTAGTAGTAGTTGTTGTTGTAGTAGTTGTTGTTGTAGTAGTTGTTGTAGTTGTTGTTGTGGTTGTAGTAGTAGTAGTTGTTGTAGTTGTTCTTGTTGTTGTAGTTGTTGTTGTTGTAGTTGTTGTTGTGGTTGTAGTAGTAGTAGTTGTTGTAGTTGTTCTTGTTGTTGTTGTTGTAGTTGTTGTAGTTGTAGTAGTAGTAGTAGTAGTTGTTGTTGTAGTAGTTGTTGTTGTAGTAGTTGTTGTAGTTGTTGTTGTGGTTGTAGTAGTAGTAGTTGTTGTAGTTGTTCTTGTTGTTGTAGTTGTTGTTGTTGTAGTTGTTGTTGTGGTTGTAGTAGTAGTAGTTGTTGTAGTTGTTCTTGTTGTTGTTGTTGTAGTTGTTGTAGTTGTAGTAGTAGTAGTAGTAGTTGTTGTTGTAGTAGTTGTTGTTGTAGTAGTTGTTGTAGTTGTTGTTGTGGTTGTAGTAGTAGTAGTTGTTGTAGTTGTTCTTGTTGTTGTAGTTGTTGTTGTTGTAGTTGTTGTTGTTGTAGTAGTAGTAGTTGTTGTTGTAGTTGTAGTAGTAGTAGTAGTAGTTGTTGTTGTAGTAGTTGTTGTTGTAGTAGTTGTTGTAGTTGTTGTTGTGGTTGTAGTAGTAGTAGTTGTTGTAGTTGTTCTTGTTGTTGTAGTTGTTGTTGTTGTAGTTGTTGTTGTGGTTGTAGTAGTAGTAGTAGTAGTTGTTGTAGTTGTTCTTGTTGTTGTTGTTGTAGTTGTTGTAGTTGTAGTAGTAGTAGTAGTAGTTGTTGTTGTAGTAGTTGTTGTTGTAGTAGTTGTTGTAGTTGTTGTTGTGGTTGTAGTAGTAGTAGTTGTTGTAGTTGTTCTTGTTGTTGTAGTTGTTGTTGTTGTAGTTGTTGTTGTGGTTGTAGTAGTAGTAGTTGTTGTAGTTGTTCTTGTTGTTGTTGTTGTTGTTGTAGTTGTTGTAGTTGTAGTAGTAGTAGTAGTAGTTGTTGTTGTAGTAGTTGTTGTTGTAGTTGTTGTAGTAGTAGTAGTTGTTGTAGTTGTAGTAGTAGTAGTTGTTGTTGTTGTTGTTGTTGTTGCTGCTTTAGTATAGAGAACAACTCGAAGCAGATCCCTATAAACCTCAAGCATGTCCGTCCTCTCAGACTGGGAGACCTCGGCTGTCTCCTCGCATTATAATTAGGACTTAAGTATGTGGCGTGTACTGCGTGTATACTTTGGAGACTTCAAAGCTCGCCCGCATAAACAGCCCGAGTGTTAGTCGACCGCCGGGGCCCCTCCGAGTCCAAAACACAAGACCACAACCGTGATTAAACCGCTCGTCTCCCGTCCCGCTCCCGACGCTGTTTACACACGGGCCTAATTGTGAATCAGGATCGTACGGGCCACAGTCACAAAGACGTTACACCGCGGACATTGAGGCTGAATTAATCGCAAACAAACGATATGTTGACGACGGGATACTTGGGGTTTACGGCGAATGCAACGTCATGTGAAAGTACAGCACGCCACAGCTGTGAAGGGAAGGAAACAAATCTACTTTTATGAGCTTTTAACCGTGTTTTAATCGTTTGCATTGTGTTTGAGTCTTTTGCATTCGAGACGCCATTTCTCGGTGCTTATATTATTTATTTATCTATTTATTTAACCGTGTAAGTGAATCGAAGTGTCTGTTTTTAAGGACCAAAGTGAGACTCCAGAACACATAAAAAACATTTACACATTAGCACAAAAGCAAAAAAATAATACAAAATAAACTAAAATAAGATATCTTTTTTTAGATCAAAATCCCATTTTTTTTAAGAAAGTAAAAAATATGAATAATGATGCACAAGTCGTTTGTATTGCAGTGTTTTCAGAAAGCATTTAATTACAATCAAATTAATATTCCGTTCCTTCTTGATAAAATTCACTTCCATAAATAATATCTGTAGAAGATGAAAACAATGCATAACTTTTTTGCAATTGAGCTGTTCTTATGCAGTAGTCAAACTCAGAATATGTCTCTTTTAACGTGAGCAGATGTGAAAGAATCAAAAGTATAAGTAACATACTTTATTCGCTGAATACAAGTTAGTACTTGTGAAAGATTTTTTCATTCAGGTTTTTATTTGCGGTGAATCCTGATGTAAAGTGCTTATGACAGTTCTTGTTTTTCTTACTATAACTTCTCTTGGCGGGACAAAACCTGCAGTCAATATTTATCATACTTTTATATCTGCCAAGTTGCAGTTTGGAAAGAAAAGTACATGAAGTAGAGCAATAAATAAGACAAAAATGAAGTGAAAAAATACAAGCAAATTACACATTTTTGAGACAATTTGAACAGTTATTTAATAAAATAAAGGTGTTATCAGGTATATTATTTGTTAAATTATTATATTATAAACTATTGTGTAATGCATATGGATTTCAGCCCTTGTGGTTGCTAGGTAACAGCTGTGGGAGTAACCTGTGTCGCTGCTGCTCGTGTCCAAACAGGAAGTGACATAAACGTCAACAGAACTGTGAGTGGGCAACATTTTTTGTCAGATCTGAAGTAAAATAAAGTTCATTGTGTTTGAGTGACATGTGGGTCTGACCTGGGCCGGTCGGGACAATTAGGAGAGACCGGCCCATGATTAGGAGAGACCGGCCCATGATGACCGGCCCATGATGTCACTTTACATTCTTGTCTCAGGGTAAAATGTGTGAGCAGCATCTCAGCTATTTGTGGTTAGAGGCGGTGACAACGTGACCCACGACATGGCCCACGACATGGCCCACAACATGGCACAGGACATGGCCCACGACATGGCACACGACATGACCCACAACATGGCCCACGACATGACCCACAACATGGCCCACGACATGACCCACGACATGGCCCACAACATGGCACAGGACATGGCCCACGACATGGCACACGACATGGCACACGACATGGCCCACGACATGGCACAGGACATGGCCCACGACATGGCCCACGACATGGCACACGACATGGCACACGACATGGCCCACGACATGGCACAGGACATGGCCCACGACATGGCACACGACATGGCACACGACATGGCCCACGACATGGCACACGACATGGCACACGACATGGCCCACGACATGGCACACGACATGGCCCACGACATGGCACAGGACATGGCACAGAACATGGCCCACGACATGGCACACGACATGGCCCACGACATGGCACAGGACATGGCACAGAACATGGCCCACGACATGGCCCACAGTGGGGTGATCACACTGCACACATTTTAAATACTAAAATGATTGTGATTATTTATGATGATTGTATTTTCCAGACACAGAAACAGAAATTTCTGTCCAAATCCTGTGTTTTAGAGCTCACTTTAGTCACTAGAAAATCCACTTCTTAATAACATGTGAATATTATTAAATTAAGTGGGTAAATTTATTGTTTTATATGTGACTTGTCCTGCATTTGTGCATTTGTGACCTCAGAATGCAGTTACTTTAATCTGTTTAAAGTTATATTTGAATATGGTAATGCCACATTACTTCTTTTTGGCACAAATCTGAGTCTTATTTCTTCGTGGCGTGGACTGCCGATTTGTCCTGCCACGTATCAATCATAAAACGCACCTACCGCTCACCTGCAGCCGCGTCAGGCTCGTCCCCACGTTTCCGCGTGCCGAAGCGCATGGATCTATCATAATATAGTTCCCTCAGTGTACGGGGCAAAATGAAGACGGAGAAAGACAGTTCGAGCTGACTCAGAAGTGGACAGAAATCTACGGGAGACGAGCGATGCGATGCGCTCCGTTGCACTAATAAACAAACGCACGTGTGTGTTGTATCAGTCCGCACGGGGGAGTGCGCATGAGCACTTCCACCTGAGTTCGCAAATCGCCGAAAAATTGTCCATTGCGCCTTTAAAGTACTTTGAAACGAGGTGCAAACCTTAAAAAGACAAATATCAGCCATTTCCCTTTTGTGATTAAACATGTTATTTTTGAAAATGTGACAGTTTAGCCCGTGTGACACTCATCGACGTATTGTTCAATAAATGAGATGAAACAATATTTTTGGGGCTTAATATATATCTTCTTTTCTTTGCCCAAACAGAACACGTCTTAAATGGTTTAATAATGACTCTTTACTGTGTTAATGCCATGTTCAGCTCTTTATTCATTACAATCTTTACGTAGAGCGTCAGTGGCATAAAGCAGTTTCAATATGATCCTTTATCGTCATATTTTCTTATTTTCTCTTACAGTGCAGCTCCTCCCACTTCTTATAACCGCTACATAATTCATAACAACATCACTACAAACCACTGTTTTACTTCCGATACAATTCGTGGAACCATAACTTTAACCCACACAGATTTATGAGCTTTTTCGTCCCTAAAAGTCCGACTCATTATTCTCCCAAAGCCTGAGGAGGTTCTGCAGAGACACAAGGCAGTGGGAACAAATCTGCAGATATTTTTAGACTTTTTTTTCCTGACGTCACATAAAAAAGCAGCAGCACAATAAAAGATCAAAAGTGGCTCAGACAAACGTCCAAATGTCAGGCCGCAATAATAAACTACATTTATATAATACGTTTTTACTGCAACAAACAAGAGAATAAAATGAGAAAAATGAAAGTGGTAGACGTTAAATCTATGTTTGCGCCGTTAAGTTGTTTAATGTAGCCGCAGACTGGAAAAATATGAAATTATGTAAAGAAATAAACAGCAAAAATGGTCAAATTAAGACATCAATTGAATGAATTTGCCTGAATACTAAATGATCAAATACAATCAAGTTAATCTAAGTTTTAATGTCAATAAAGAATATGAAGAGTCACTTAATCTAAAATACTTTGTCACTTATTATGCATAATAATAATAATACTCCTTGTCGTTATATCAAAAACGTGCTATTTTTGAATAAATTCTCTATTACTTTTGCCTGGTTGGATGTCATACTATTAGAATCTTGACCATACTTTAGGCTGAAACGTTAAAATTTAAAGCAAGTTCCTCATTTGTCCTGATTAATAGTAAAAAGTTTCAAAAGTAGATTTTAAAAAGTCAAAGTTTGACTCAGTTCTTACTCATGACCCTTTTATTTGACCTAAAAACACTCATTATATTTAAATAATTGTATATACCACCTTTTCAACTGCCATTACTATTACTATATTATTATTATCAGAATTACTACTACAATACTATAAACATGTGACGTTCTGATTGAGGTTTTAAATTCAGAAACAGAGGCATAAACGAAGTGGAACATCCTGTGATTTCAGAGGACAAACTGGGATTAACCTCAGAATATCATAAATGATCACAAAAATCAAGGTGGTTTTGGCATTAAAAACACTCTGAAACATGAGCGGGATCAGAACCTGGTTCAAACACATTTACAATTATATTTTACATTATCTCTTCATTCAAAAAGAAGATTATTACAGACACTTTGTGGAGAACGTTGTGAAAAATTTACAGAAATGTTGAACGGACAATCGTTTTTCACCATCGCGTATCATTTGTGAAGCTCAAATACGACTTTAATGCTAGAAAATGTTATTATTCCCTTAATTTGTAATAGAAAAACAAACTTTCTAACCTGAAAATTCCAAGATTATTGCTTATTATAGTTTGCTCACTTTGACTTTTGAACATTCTGATGCCATTATAAAGGGCACTGTTGTGTGTCACTGTTGTGTGTCACTGTTGTGTGTCACTGTTGTGTGTCACTGTTGTGTGTCATTGTTGTGTGTCACTGTTGTGTGTCACTGTTGTGTGTCACTGTTGTGTGTCACTGTTGTGTGTCATTGTTGTGTGTCACTGCAGGCTTTGCACACTGTATATTTGTTAAATTAAACACATGTACGTCCCAGGGTCTCTGCTCAGCTCCCCGTGAGCGCTGAACAAAAGCCTCTCTCCAGCGGCCCTTGTGCGGCTGAGTGGAGGTTTGAGAGCCGTTTAAGTGACTCCTCTTCACGCGCTGAAATCGAGACGTGACATTTATGACGGGGCCTCGTAATGGGACGGCTCGGGTTTCTTTGTTGTGTCAGAGGCTCCGCTCGGGACAAAAGGGCCCCAAACTGTGGCCCCGCCGGCAGCGCGGTGTCTCCCGGTGACTCCGGAGCGCCGCGGTGACAAGGGGGACGGCCGGAGGTCACGAGGTTTGGGGCACGATCGGGGGGTGGACAGGGTTAAGTCAAGTGCAAGTGCAAAAGGGAAATAGTGAAGGTAAAACAGGGGGATGTCGAGATGATGAGGTTAATATTGATTATTCAGGTCGTAAGAAACAAAAACATTATAATTTTGACCATTTTAGGAAGCAAAATCAAAGCAAAATCCTCCTAAATATAGACTTAAAATGTAAATAACTTTTTTAATTCTTGCTGAAATAGTGAATGTAAAACAGGGATGTCAAGATTATGAGGTTAATATTGATTATTCAGCTCGTAAGAACAAAAATACTATACATTTTGACAATTTTAGAAGCAAAATCAAAGCAAAATCGTGCAATGGTATTTATTTATTTATTTTATCTTTATTATTTTTCCCCTCCATCCCTTGTTGGGAAATGGGAGGTTTTGTCTATAGGAGTTTTTGTTTATAGGAGATCTTCTATTGAGAGTGTTTTTTAAACTTCCTATAAGTGATCTGTTCTTTTCTTCTGTTTCTACCTCTGTATCTACCTGCGTTGCAACAATGAAATTTCCCCGTGTGGGACAATAAAGGAATATCTTATCTTATCTTATCTTATTGTTTGGTCACACTCTCAATAATCATGACATCCCTGGCAATACTTTTCTTTTGGTCAATTTATTTCTCAGCATTTTCTGGACTGTGTATGTTTTTAGTTTGAAGACTTGAACTCAAAACCTTTCAGCTACATGTCGAAAGTACAAATACTTGCTCTCAAAGTAAATAGTATCCACTGTAAAAGTAAAGTACAGATAAGTAAGTACAGTACTTTTACCTTTGTACTTTCCAACACTGCTGTACTTTACTCACTGTAAATCAGTTTTACAGTTGATACTTTTTACTTCAGTACATTTGTATTTGTACTTTCTACCTCACTACATTTTTTTAACTGGACTGAAAAGTAAAAAGTACTTTTCTATACTGTTTCAGACCAGGTAAAATAGCTGTGGAGCAGTTTTTAGTTTGAGTTCAGGTCTAAACTTTGGGCAAAAAAAAAATGCAAACATCAAGGAAAAATAGAAAATCAATTCAGTTTATTCAAATATTTTTTGTCAATATCACTTTTAACACTTTAATTGTTCTCAAAATCTGTGTGAAATACTTTTCACTCTGAAAGTACGTTTTTCATGTCATACTTTAACTTTGACTTGAGTATTTTGTCCTCCTTTTTCTTCCTCCATCGTGAAGACGCCAACGATTTGGAAAGTGGTGCAAACACAGCTCAGGTACATTTACTTGAGAGACTTCAGACTTCATTTCCTCTGAGTAATAGTATTGGTTAAAAAGTAAAAGTATTAGTTCTTCTTCTCACTCTGAATAAGTGACAAAAGCGTTATGTTGACAATATTAACATTTGTGTTTCTTGCTCAACTCCATATGATTCTCACATTATCAACACAAATGCAGTTACTATAATGACTTCTAGTGTTGTTGTTTTGATCCAGTTTGTGAATCTGAATGACGTGTGAATATTACATATAGAATGCCGCCCCCTTGTGGCCATCTACAGAACAGGCAGCTCGTGTGCAACAGTTCTTTTCATTATTTCCTCCTAAATGATTAGAATTTATTAATTTAATGTTCTACAAACCACCATTAACCATGGCTTCACTAAGAGTCACTACCACACAATGTTTTGGCATGTTTTCTTTTAGGCCAGATGCCCTTCCTGCCTCAGTTTTTAAGTCTGTGTAGCTCATCCCTAAAGCTCTCACAAACCCTTTGGTGCATCGTTCATATTTTCAAGCATTTATTTCCAGGCTCATGCACAGCTTTAAAACAGCGACACTGGGTGGACCAGCACAGCACAGCTACTGCTTTCAGCTCTTACTTCCAGGTTTACGAGACATAAAATACTTATTATTAGATGCAGACAGCGACTGTGGTCTCTTTTTTGTCACAAAGTGGATATTTTAGATCGAACTCTGAATAAAGTGCTGCTTCTATGATATATTCTGTGAGGGAAAACACAATATTTACTCATTTACAACAACAGCAAAGTCGCGTGTCCAAACTTTACTTCAATTCAATTAAATGTATTTTTGTCGAGCCCAAATCCTCAAAGACGTCGCCTCATTAGGCTTCATACAACTGTCTATAGATCTAACAGTGAGATAGAAAATCAAACAATTAAACGGTCACTGGACAATTAAACAGATTAACTTAAAGTGCATATGACAGGTTTTCATTTTTTTCTAGTTATTACTTGAACCTGTGGTGAACATTTATAGTTTTAGGTCATTCAAGTGTCAGTTCATACATTTTTTTTTTTTTTTTTAAACGAAAGTAAAGACATTTGTTAAAGTACATGAAGTAGAGCCAAGTTCTGAACCAGCGTGTTCAGAATAAGACCTGCACAGAGTGATTGTGTTGATCCCCGTTGAGCTGAACGCGGTGCACCCTGGGTAAGTTTGTGTTTGACTGTCTCTGACACATGGATCTATTATATTATCTATTATCGGTTTGATGCTGTTTCACACTACCCTCTGTTTCATTTTGGATGTTTTTTTCTGTTTTCTGTAGCTCCTGATCTTCAAGGCTCATGATTATCTTTATTTAGTTTACAGACTCTCGTCGATTTTCCAGACGAGGCGCAGAAAATACTTAGACGCAACTGACACATTTTTCACACTAAATTAGATGTTGTCATGTATATTTATGGCATCATAAGTATTGCGTAATTTATGTGGATTTTGACCCTTGTTTACAAAATGATTGCTAGGTAACTGTTGTGGAACTAGCTCTACTTATGTCACAGCAGCCGCTCATGTCCAACCAGGAAGTAAAATTATAAACTCCAACAAAATGGTCAAATAGGGGATAAATTGGCAAAAATCCAAGTTAAATCTTAAATATAATCTTTTTTTTTTGTGAATTATGTAGTCGACCCTTTCTAATGCACTTTAAGCTGGTGACTGTTACTTCTAAAAAATACACTAGATAAAGTGTGGTGTCTTTACATAGAACATCCAGCAGAGGTCACTGTTAACACGTGTCATCAGCCTCACACAGGCACACAATGCTCACATCTCTACTGCATTCAAGGAAAGGACTGAAGCTGTAGTAATGATGCCACTGAAGAGAAATAACACCCTGTAAGTCCTTACATTCAGCTTTATCCTGTAACTGTTTTGCATATGAATGTGTTGTCATGATAAAAGAACAAGCTAAACCTGGGTCAGAAACACACGTGACACTTTAGGACAAGGAAAACACTTAATGAGATCAGGGCAAATGCAGGAAAAAAGTGTACATATTTATCCATTTATTCTATGTACCTATTTGTTTTGTTTAAAGGTGCACTAAGTAATGAAAGTTAAGTTAGATCATTAGAAAATCCAGCTGATTCCGGGGTGTTGACTGTGTGGCTGAAATGTTCCTGTGACTGTTCTGTGTGTGTGGAAAGGTGTGAGCTCTGGTGACGGATGCAGACGCAGCAGCAGCAGTTTGTGTCTCTGCTACACCAATGTTAACAGCAGCAGAAGCAAATAATCAGACAGAAAGGGTTTATTGCCTTTGTCAATGAGCAGAAATCACAATAATAGGAGCTTTGGTGATACGGTGCAACATAAAACAATGAACAATGATTTAAAAAAAACAAAAACGATATAATTAAAAAAGAAAAACAATTAAAATCTGCTATTGTATAAGAATAAAAAAAGAATAAAAATCGGCTTACTATGCACACAAATGTACAGATGAATTTACATATATATATATAGTCTTGTGCTAGAATGTTTTACTTTACTTTATTTTATTATTATTTACCTTATTTTATTATTATTTTATACTTTATCTTTTCATTTTATTTTATTTATTTATTCATTTTTCCTCCATTCCCTATTACGATATGAGAGGAGTTATGTTAATAAGAGTTTTTGTTTTGTTTATAAGAGTTCTTCTATTGAGAGTGTTTTTTTCAAACTTCCTATAAGTTATCTGTCCTTCCCCCTGTATCTACTGCGTTGTAACACCAACATTTCCCCATGTTTGGACAATAAAGGAATATCTTATCTTATCTCACATATGTAGTGCAGAAAGTGAAACAAACTGTTCTTGTGGCGGGAGGTTCTGGTGCGCTGTAGTCTCTGTTTGTCCCTGGCTGTGGCTCCAGCGTTCCACACGGTGATGGAGGAGGTGATGGAGGAGGTGATGGAGGAGGTGAGGATGGACTCGATGATGGCCGTGCAGAACTGTACTATACTACATGTACATTGATATTATGTGTAATCTATGTGCAGGGGGTCTTTCCCAGTACGTTTACTCCTGGAGGGACTTTTTGCCTCTGTGTTTGAGAGTTGTGATGATGTGAAGCAGCAGACTAAATGCAAATGCAGCACTAATATGCAACATCGGTCAGATTAACGGGTCCATTCTCACAGACTGCAGCTCTCTTTGTATAAGTTCATAATGAGCCAATCCCAGCTCTCGGGGGCCTCATTTATGCACATAATAATATCTGTCTCGTACCAAGACCTGGCGGTTTACAGGGGGAGGAGATGTAAACAGCCAAACATTACCAATCCCATTGTTCTCTCCTTTCAGCCACTCGTGGGAAGTGGGATTGGCTTGTGTGTCTTCAGGGGGCTTCAGTTTCCTATTGGCGCCGTTTTGGTTTTTGAGTTATGGTGTTATGGCCATGATGCTGATTTTTCATCACGCTGAAACCCGTAGATGAAGGCAGAATAAGTTTCTGTGTGATTCAAGGCGAGGCACTACAGGTGAGAAAGAAAGAATATTAATATCAAAGAATAATCAGTTTAAAATGTTGTAGTTTAGGCAGTGTAAGAAAACAATGTTATAATAGGTTTTCATCATGGAAAGTTCTCATGTAGAAATAATGCATTTTATGTGTAAAAACTGCCAACATTGCGTCTATATTTGGAAGATTCAAACTAAATTTATTGGTTCATGTTGTTGATATATTAAATAAAATATACAGAGGGAGTTGGATATAATGTTTAATTTAGTCAACTCAATCCGTCTGAAAAATGGCTTTAAAAAATGTATTTTGCTGAATTCTTTAGTCTTAAAACGTCGATAAGTCAGGCTCAGAATTAGATATCCACAAATCCTGTTTGTTCTTGAAGTTTGTAAAGTCTTTTTGTCCCAATGGCAGAAAAATGCCTTTGAAGTGACAATATTTCATGTAAATGTTTGGATGAAGTGAATTCAAGGTAAAATGTAGGTTCAGATTGTGTTTTCGTGTGTAAACAGAGTAAACTGACCAAAAAAATGAAAATATGATTCGGTGTCTTGCCTTAAACAATTGAAAAAACACACTAGAACATACAGTATACTTCTTGGCATGTTCTTTTCATACCAGATGCCCTTCCTGCCACAACAGCAGAACTCTTCCCTCTGCGCTGAAGCTAAACGCTAATATTGGGCCTGCATTGATTTAACATTTCATGATGTAGTGGTTTTTCAGTCGGTTTATCATGACCGTTTTTCAGCTGCTTGTCAAAATATGCAAATTCACTCAATGCAATGAAGTAGAACTGAAACCAGGTCAACTAATTTAGTGATCAATCTAGACAATCTAGACTATATTACGAGACTGAGAGAAGAGGTTTCATGACTCAGATGGAGCCATTCTTTGGAGATGTTTTCAAGTGTCTCGTTATAACCAGACGCATATGTGCATCACTCTGAACTGCTACACAATATAAATCTGAACAGGCCCTTGGCGAAAGCAGTCAGGAAAAGGATTAAAAGAATCTGATTGGTCAAAGCGCCACGACAACAGGAACAAGCCGAGAAATCAAACTGCTGAAAAGCACAGACTTCTCAAACACACAAAGCGGCGTAAATCTGCTGAAATAGGCCAAAGTACGTCCGTCGCGTCGCCATGTTTGATTGTGATTTTGACTTCTGCCCGAACTGCAACGCTGCGCTGTGATTGGTCAGGCCCACAGCGGACCAGAGGATTCTCAAGACGGCTTCATGTTGGTCAAATTTGGTAAAAGTCTCATAGTCACGGGCCTTTCTCCAGCTAAACCTATTGTCTAACCCAGGGTCGCATTTTGAAACTTATACGGGGCAGAGGGCCACAAACAACTTGACAATGTCGAATTTGTTGAATGATAAAGTGAATCATTCGAAATCTTGCATTTGATGTAATTGCGATGAGCCTCCACACCTTTAATTAGACCTAGAACATTAATATTAGGTTGGTATGCAGAAGTTCTCTGACGACTCTGCCATCATCGGACTCATCACGGACGACGATGACGAGGAGTACAGAGGACTGGAGCAGGACTTTGTGGACTGGTGTCAGCGGAACCACCTCCTCATCAACGCGGGGAAGACCAAGGAGATGGTGGTGGACTTCCACAGACGCCACCCCCCTCACCAGTGAACATCCAGGGACGGGACATCATACAAGTACCTTGGCGTTCATCTGAACCACAAACTGGACTGGACTCATAACACAGACGCACTGTACAGGAAGAGCCAGAGTCGGCTCTACCTCCTGAGGAGACTCAGGTCTTTTGGAGTGACAGGGCCACTCCTGAAGACCTTCTACGACTCTGTGGTGGCATTGGCCCTCCTGTACGGTGTGGCCTGCTGGAGCAGCAGCATCACAGAGAGGGAGAGGAAGAGGCTGGACAGAGTCATCAAGAAGTCCAGCTCCGTCCTGGGCTGTGCTCTGGACTCGGTGCAGGAGGTGGGGGACAGAAGGGTCCTGGCTAGATTCACATCTATGCTGGACCATGAGTCTCACCCCCTGCAGGACACTCTCTCCGCTCTGGAGAGCAGCTTCAGTGAGAGACTGATCCACCCTCGATGTGTGAAGGAGAGGTTTCGTAGGTCTTTCCTTCCTGCTGCTGTCAGACTTTATAACAAACACTGTTAGTCCTGAACACTCGCAATACTGACCTAACCATGTGCAATTACTGTCGTGATCACATGTAATGGTATTTATTTATTTATTTATTAGTTTATTAATTTATTTTTATCTTTATTATTTTCCCCCTCCATCCCTTGTTGGGAAATGGGAGGTTTTGTCTATGGGAGTTTTTGTTTATAGGAGATCTTCTACTGAAAGTGTTTTTCAAACTTCCTATAAGTGATCTGTTCTTTTCTTCTGTATCTACCTCTGTATCTTCCTGCGTTGCACCAATGAAATTTCCCCATGTGGGACAATAAGGATTATCTTATCTTATCTTATAACATCAATATGCCTGAATGTTCCCAATTTCACAGTAAAAAGTACTACTTTTTGTTGTTTGGGCCGACATAGCTGGAAGATGGAGGGCCAACAAAAATTTTGTCTGAGGGCCGCATTTGGCCCCCGGGCCCTAGTTTGGACATGCCTGGTCTAACCCTCTAATTGCAGGATTCATCTATTACTAAGACAGCTTTAAATACTTCATGTACTTCATTAGGAAAGACAGTTTAGCGCTGAACGTCCTGCTGAAAGTGAAGTCTGTTG
This sequence comes from Eucyclogobius newberryi, assembly GCF_026437365.1. NCBI lineage: Eukaryota > Metazoa > Chordata > Actinopteri > Gobiiformes > Gobiidae > Eucyclogobius > Eucyclogobius newberryi. The sequence continues at coordinate 3,563,518 of NW_027315779.1, forward strand.
TCGCTCGTCTGTTGTCGCTCGTCCATTAGCCGCGAGCTGCTAATTCATTAACCTTCCATCGCTACGGAAGCTCGTTTAGGCGTAATCCTCCATCGCACGGGCGTTGCGGCGAGTTCCCTTTTGCCCCGAACGCGTGACTGTGGTAAATGTTGACGCTTTCATGTGCTTCTTCTTCAGTCCAACACATTTACAGAGACGGGACATTTTCACTTCGAGTTTAATTAGCGCGAGTGTGGATTAGCGCTGATCAAAGACGCTCCCTCCCGCGTGATCGGTCAATGCGGAGTACATTACGGCGATATCGCCGGCTCGGTTTCACTACGGGCCGATTTCAGAGGCTGTTGTGCCGTTTATGCCTCTGAAGAAAGAGGAAAACGCAGGGAAAAGTCCACGATCTGGTTAAAAATGATCAAATTTGTGAAGGAATAGAAAGAATTTGTATTTGTTTTTTCGCTTTTTGACATCGTATTGCTGTGTATTCCGCTGTACTTTTGTGTTTGTTTGTTTTTTGTTTGTTTGTTTCTTTGCTTACAGAGCCACTAAAGGAGATTTAAAGCTTTTTTATTTAATTTGGAAAGATTAGATGAAGCTGAAGTTAGCGTTTCCTTTGTCTAAAACCGAAAGACTCACCAGAGGATTGTGCCTTTCCAGACTGCGGGTTTGGACTTTCATGACATTTATGATACTATATTGAACATAATGTCATTTGGTAAAGTACAATAAGATTTACTGCCTAATGAGGCATTCGTCCTCTGTATGACCCGCCCTTTATGGTGCATCGCTGCAGGATAAGCAACGGCGACTGTTGAGACTATTACGTTGAACCGAGGCGACCGAAGGATTCTAGACAGAGAATATTTATGAATAAAGCGTATTGTTGATCAAAATCTGAAAGTTTGATTTTAAAAATGCCTCCGTCTTTGTTGTTTGGACGTGTTTTATTTAGAGCCATGTAACAATGATCAAAATGTGGTAATTGTCGATTAATCGTTTGCGAAACAACATCATTTTTAAGATATTGAAACGTAAGTGTAATACAGACTGTGCTGAAGGGAGGGCATCAGGCGTAAACCATGTTACACTTGAACGAAAGTCATGTGCTTTTGGTATATAAGAACCAAAATGTATATAAAACGGTTATATACAAAGTCAAGCGATTTAGCAACAATGTGGGTGGAGCTGCCCTCTAGTGGCCAGTCCAAGAACAAGCCTTTTTTAAACATTTTATTTTAGAACAGAAGTGAATATTATTACGTTATTTGTCACATAAAAACCAGCACAATACAACATACATCAGTAGCAGTGGTAAATGTAAGTACATTATTATTACTATTACTGTTATAAAACGTCTCATCAGAGTGCAGACGCTCAAACTGTGGGTCCAGAGAGTGACAAGAGTCCTCTTCACTCATGTCCTCTCTCTGTTCAGCTGGCTCTGGGGTTTCTGAGGTTTCCCTTTCTCGTTGCCTAGTGATAGTTTGTTCTGCAGGTCACGTGATTGTGCCAGTGAACACACGCTCCACACTGGACGTGCAAACAGATTCTATAGTAATCTTTCTCAGGCGGCGCAGACACTTTTCAAACTCTCTCAGGATTCAAGTTGATCAGTTGATTGTGCCACGGTATTTTTATTCTTCAGCCGGAGATTACCTTCATCAAATCTGTCTTTACCATTTAGAGACGGCTTCACTCCCGGTAAACAAACCTGTATTTGAAGCAAGACCTAGTGTTTAATGTCAAATCGATATTTAATGTAAACTGAGGTAATTAGAATAAACCCATGACCCTGTTTGCGTCAGAAACGGATGAGTGGCTTCACACCTGCTGTTGTTGACCCGTGTTTTGGCGTCCATCTTGGATTTGTGCGTGACTCCGGTCTTCCTCGTTGGGGTTTCCATGGAGACGGAGCTTGGATGTGGGATTTTGTTGCCCTTTTTTGCTCATTAATCACAGCTTTTGGCCTTTAGTCGATGTGCTCACTTTGCAGAGTGGCGCTGTGGCCATCTGAATGTTGTTTGTGGAACGTTGTAGAGGAATTAAGAGATTAAAGGACACATATTACGCTTTGTTTGTTGTGTTATTGGCCAGTAAAAATGTTCTTATACCTCTGCTTTTGGCATCTAATGTTTAAGATATCTACTGAACGCATACATCACTTTAGACACAGACATTGTTGATTCATTTCTCCCTGTGGCCCTCAGAGGCAACTGTTGTTGTGATTTTGGGCCTTACAAAAATAAATTGATTTGATTTGATTTACAGCGGGCATCAGGATTTGTGTTAGAACTCCATCTACTGGCAGCAGAGGGTATTACTGCGGGGAAATACAGCAAAAACAGCTTCGGAAATGAGAGTGTTTTTCTGAGGACCACAGTAGAGAGAACTTACTAAACGAGATTCATCAAACAAGCGTGACCGGAGCTAAATGTAACTCCAGGTACGTTTTGGATGAGGGAACAATGTCGTAATTAAAAAGCACAGATAATCCATTTTGCATGTGTCCGATAAGGAAAAATGCAAGTGCAAAACAACGCCTCCAATATCAAATCAGATCTATACTATAGACTATAGACTATACTATAACTAATCAAAGTCAGGAACAGATCAAAACTGAACCAAAAAAACAGGTTCAAACAAGATGCATTAATATCAATTACAGCAAAACTAGCGGAGGACATATATGCTGTATAACTACAGCAATAATCGTGGTCTGTAGTACAGCGTGCCCGAGTCTGTGCATAGGAATCGCTTTGGACATGTTCACCGCGCTGTTTTTGCCTATTAAAAATATATATTACGGCGAAAAATTTGCGTCGGTCATTGTGTCTGGAGCCTCGATTTTGGAGTCGGTCCAAACAGATTTTTGCGCCGGTCATTGACCGTGTCCGGCCCGTAATTTTGCGGCTTGAACTAGGTCTAAAAACTGAGCAGAACCAAGTTAAGACCAACCCCAAACCTAGACAACTGCAGGATTAAACCAGGCCCATAACAATACTAACTCAGTACTCCTCTCAGTCTAGACCAGGACTACACCAGAGCTTTATTACAGCACTATTATGGGCGATATGACACTGCATTGCTTCTGCAGTCGGTGGTGCAGCCTGGTGTTGCAGACAGCAGCAGTGGAAGGATTATATTTGTATTAGTCTCCGTTCTAATCCACGTATCGCCGCGAGCTTTGTAACGGCGGCTCCACTCCGCCGCCTGACACTTCTCATTACAAACTCATTCTCGGGGTTTAGACGCCAAAGTCGAGCTTCAAATGGGCGGAACGCATGATCCACTGTAATAAAGTTTGAGTGAGGAGCAATTGCTTCATTAGGATAGGGAGGGGCGAATACATGAGCGCTGCACTGCTGTGGACGGTTTAGGGACACAACATCTACGACCGCTCCTGCCTGTAGAGTATGACGCTTAAGTCAATGATGTATTATGCTTTTATTTAGTATTAAACCATTACATGCAGCATAATTGTTGATTTAAAATGGCTTTAAAACTACAGAACTTCAGATCATAAATGCATTTCACCGCAACGAGCCGATTTTTTTAACCTTATACACGGATAACCCGGAGTCAGAATGTATCTAATAATGCAAGTAAATCAGCGCAGCGGGCGGAGACAGGGGGTAGGTGAAAACGGACATTTTCTGAGCATTGCGTGAATCCAAAAACAACTTCAAGTAACGTCACACACAGATACAATCATTATAACACGTTTCTTCACGTCTCTTTTTTTAAGCCAAAACCTTGCTGTGAGTGGTCTTGCATCTCCACAAATCTGACTCGTACATGGCCTGGAAGAGCCTCGCCCTGCTCGTTTCCATGGAAATGTTTGTTCCTGTGGATATAATATTCCGAAACGTGGCATAAAAGCTACATTTGCATGGAGAATATGTATACGTGTGGTTTTAACTTTCTTTTTCCGTGGAATCGTAGGTGACGTACGTCCTCCAGATGGCGCTGTGACACTTAGTCAAACTATTTTCGTCTTCTACAATTAGGTTATTGGCCAATATTTGAGAGGCAATATAAATTACGTCATAGATAAATATGAATTACTAAGAAAAGGCAATTATTTGTTTGTTGATTGTGAGTTGTGAGTGAGATTGTGAGTATTTTTAATGTATTTTTGACTGTTATTTACCATTAATATCACGCTTTTTCATCAGTTGTTTGAATAAATGTGTCCTGCCATTTTCTGCCACCCAATCTCTCAACCCTTCATTCATAAAAACACACTTCTTCTCACCTCACGGAACAATCGCCCGCCTCAGCCTTTCCGTTGTCTACAAACCCGTCACACTTGACCTCCGTCGCGCCGCTGACATCGTCGTAGCAACAGGAAACTTGTGACAATCCAACTTCACCAGCAAACTGAGCGGAGCCTGTTTTCCTCAGATCACGTCGCAGTTCAGCGTTCATCCTCCATTGTTTTTGTGCATTTTAGAGTTGCATTTCCCTGAAGCTGCGGGCGGCTCTTAATCAGCCAAATGAATGAGCCAGACTCTTTCACAAAGTATTTTAAAAGACAATTACCGCCACCAAAACAGACGGGAGTTGCCTTTAAATCCGGCTTATCGTTCTTTCCATTTGTGTTTCGAGTAAAAACTGCAAAAAAGTGCATTATAAGTGGAAACCGTATCTGCTTTGGCTTTGTTTTGGAAATGCTCATTTTTGAGGTGAGGTATATATATATATATATATATATATATATATATATATATATATATATATATATATATATATATATATATATATATATATATATATATATATATAACGAATATGGAAACTTACGGTTGCTAAAGTTGGTGTGGAAGACAAAAACGTGCAGCAGAGAGTAGAATTCTAAAAAGTGCATTTTCATGATAAAAAAAAACAGTTCAGAACCTTCAATTTTGAGCCATTACGTTTTTTCATTTCATTTTTAATTGCTGCAAATTCAGATTTTTTTGTGATTTTAGACAGTATTCTGGCCAAACGCAAATGGATTTTTCCTAATGGATTTACTTAAAAAGCCAGATGAAGAAAAATGCAATTAAAATTTGAAAAAGCTAATTTTTTGCAGAATTTTGCCTCTAAATTTTTATCTCCACTTAGAGATTTGAACATGATTTATGATTTCTTGAGGTGCAAAATGGACATTGTACATATTTTATTTAATAACTTACGCTTAAAAAGAAAGTAACAGTGTATTTTGTCATAATGTCGAAAACCTGGCAGTTACCGTCCTCCTTTTATCTGAGAATTGGACGACCGAACATCTGCCGTGTGGAATTTGAAATAATTGCGTGTAACTCTTTAAACTGTGCCTTTTAAATTCTAATTAGCATAATTTTAGGATGTAATTGGCCAAAGGCAATGTGCTTATTTTCACTATGTTCTCTCAACCCCAGAGTTCTTTCCACATAATATTTTTTAAAATTCTGAATGAATATTTTTGCTGTGGTTATTTAATAGTAACAATTCACAATTTACACAATACTCTACTGTCTATTCTCTGATTTTGAGAAACGTTTGAATCAAAGTCTTTAGTAATTACATAAGCATTTATTTTGGCACAATCAAGTCCTAGTCCCAGTTTAGACCTTTGTTCATTTCAGGTTCAGACTTGGTTCAGATCTAAAGTCACACGCCTGGAACTTCTGGATTCAGACTTTGATTATTATCCAAAACAAATGAGTTAAAGGTGCACTATGTAACATTTCAGTCCACCAAATGAATAATAATAAAGGCAAGAGAGTGGTATTTACTGCACATGAACACTCTGAGGTCTCCTGCTGCGCGGAGATGGACACAAAGCAGATGGTTTGTTAGTTTATCTTAAATATTTGAGCTCTTTGACTACAGAGAGAGTTTAATGCCATACTGCGGAACTTTCCAAGCATAGCAATAAAACAATCTCCACCAAGTCAAGCCCGTGGCAGGCCGCTGAAGACACAGTGCACTTTTAAACATAAAAGATAAAACGCCGCACACATCGAGGACACAAAGTAATACAATGAGGGTCTGTTCGTACAAAGAACAGCATCAATAATTAAGCTCCTCCCTCCTGCTGCTGCTGAAAACATATTCTCTTGTTTGGACACAGAAACACACTGTCCGCTCTCCCTCTTTTGCTTTGTCCTCTTTGTCACTCCGTCATTATCCAACGTCTGCTGTTTCCACGCTCGCTCAGTGTGTCTCCGCTTACATCAAACACGAGGAAACATTCAGTTTGGATTTCCATGAGAAAGGCAGCGGAGCCAGAAGATACGCTGCCTGTGCGGCTTTGAAGAGTTTAGTGTTCTTCAATTACGCCAAATGGCAAGAAAAAACGACTGACTGGCAGCAGGAGGCCGGAGTTAGATTAATGACCGCGATTCTCAGCGGTTGGAATTTGACGTTTGCGATAAAGATTCACTGTTTCCTCTTGTCAACAACTGCCCTGTAATGTTTAGTCCCATTTGTGTGCGTTTACTCTAATACGTTTGAGATGGGACGATTTGTTTGAATACCGTATTTTCCAGACATGAAGCCTGCGTAAATTCCTAACTCCACCCATCTACGTCAAGGCCTCCATGGAAGGACCCTTCTCCCCAGCGCCATCATCGCACTCAAGCGGGCGCCCGCCTGTCCGTCTGTGAGAGTCAGATCCCTCACTTCACCATGGACTCTCCCAGGTTTCTGCGCTTATCCCAAAGAGGTTATGCAGTTTTTCCTGGCCAAAGAAGGAGGGTGAAAGGTCAGGGGACGTCTGCACCATGGCCCTCGCACCTGCTCCTCATCCCCAATCAACGCTCTCAAGTGACTCCTCCCCGCTCCCAATCAGCACCAGGCGGTCACATTTAAGCCCTCAGGCAGATGGCTCGGCCGCTCAAACCGTACTGCGACCCACCACCTCCCCTGCTCCTCCTCTGCATTCCCCTCATCTTCTACCTTCTCTTCACATCTACCACCACCAGTCTCCAGGCTCCGGGGGGAGACATCTAATACAAATAGATCATGGAGTGCCCATGATTGCAACGTCTTCCGCCGGGGTCTGAGCGCCAAATAACTCATGAATAAAGCTTGCTAAACAGTCCATTCTCGTGGTCTCTTTGTCTCTCCAGGGTGAATATAGGTCGCACCTTTTTTCATAGTTTTGGCCGGAGTGCGACTTATATTTATACTTATATACTTATACTCCGGAGCGACTTAAATGTGATATTATTTGTTATTTTCACACTTGCAACTGCATTTCATACTCCAGTGCAATTTATATATGCTTTTTTCTTCTCTATTATGCATTTTGGCTAGTGCGACTTATAGTCCGGAAAATACGGTATGCATGATTGATTTGTTTTATGTGTATTAATAATAATTGGTCAAATGAAAAGCGAGATGTATGCACTGGTACAATATTGTGAGGTATTTAATTCTTCTTTAACAATCAATGGAGCGTTTTACCATCTTTTTGAGAAAAGATTAAATCGTTTTAATTAAATCTATAGTTTAAAAAGTACATCTAAATATAAAGTGGATTTTATTTTTGTCACATTTACTTTATTTTTTCAGTTCAAACTTGAGAAATTGTCATGTGTTAGATGAGCTTTCACTCTCATAATCATGAGGTTTCTTATCACTACAATTGTATTCATATTGACCTGCACTCTTCTCTTTTAAAGCACATTTTATAATTATTACTTACATAATTATTTTTAATTCAGATGTTATTTTCTTCTTTTGTGTATGCATTGTGCCCTAACAAATAAACTTGTCTTACCTTCTCCTTTATCTGAGCCTAGTCCGTGCCAAAGTCTACCACAATTCTTGCCCATTTTTTAAATAAAATAAATAAGTAAATAAGATATTAAAAAATAATAAAAATAAAAACAAAAATAGTGATGATGCATTGGTTTGTATAGCGCACTCGAAGACGCTTCACACTGCATTAGTCCTTCACTCCACTCCTGAAGTGAGCTGCTGCACTGGACCCAGGGCAGACTGACAGAAGCCAGGCTGCCAATCTGTGCGATCGGCCCCTCCAACCTCCACCAATCCCATCCGCACACGCCCACATCCATACAAAGCACAACAGTTTGCACTAGAGCCACTGCTGCCAACGATTTACACACACTTTCCTATGTTAAATACACATCACGCTTTTCCAAATAACGTCTAGACTGAGAAAGGATTATACTTCATTATCGTTTGACTAAATGACTCGACACGCCGACAACAATTCCCAATAGACAAATAAAATGGTTTAGAAAGCACTAGAGGTGGACAAAGGTCTCCATCAACAGAGTCACGCTTTTCTCTCCAGACATTAACGTTTGTATACACTTAAAACTTGTGAGAACTGGAGAAAATAAAGGATGCTTATTGTTTTGAGTGCCATTAGTCCAGAGCAGGCGCTGAAAGTCGTCTTGCACCATATTTGGACAACAGCTGCCAGATGTCGTTGGTTATTAAAATACAAAATAAGGTCATAAAGGACTGGCCTATCAGATGCGTAATAGCAATTAGCCGAATTTCACAGATAACCTCAAAGTGGAGATAAAAAAAATGAGCTTCTGACTGTGAAGCTCATGACGACCTCAAGAATAATTACAATTCCTCATTATCCGACCTAGAGTTGTTTGATTTCAGCACTCTACTGGAGAGAGCGGGAGCTTTATTATTATCAGAAACAGACCAGAGGGCAGAGTTTCTCATCTGTTTCGTGTAATTGTAGCGGTTGCAACTGAGACTGGTCATAATTACTGAGCATTGATTCTCTTCTATAAAAAGCGACCATTTTCTGAGCTTTGGACGTCTTCACGGAGCAGAATTTGAAGCAGGTTAAAAGGTTCACTCTGTAACTCCACTTGAACAAACTGTAAAAGGATGATCTACTTCTTTTAAAGTTCAGTAAGGAGGCATGATAGTATATATGTATGTATATTTGTATATCTTTATTTATTTATCTTAAGGGACACAGAACTTTCTCACTCAAAAAAGAGAATTGATAATGAACTCTTTTTTAATTTTCACTTACTGAAACCCACCCTAATTTTTCATCACAAAAAGTAACACTACATAACGTCTATTTTATTTTATGACAAAATATATATATACTATGTACATGTTTTGCTCTCAATAATGTACAATCAGTTATTACACATGATAAACTATAGATTCACAATAAGTTATATTAAATATTATGTCCGCCTGTCTGTCTGTCTGTCTGTCCGCCTGTCTGTCTGTTTGTCTGTGTGTGTGTGTGTGTGTTTGTTTGTTTGTTTGTTTGTCTATCCGTTTTGTTGTTTGTTTGTCTGTCTGATTGCCTGTCTGTTAGTTTGTTTGTCTGTAAACGTCATTGATTCAGTTTTACATAAACTGTGTGATATGCGATCTCTCAACACTGAATTGAAATGGCTGCAAGTGCTAAAGCTGCCACTGCTCTGTCAGCGCTTCTGTTTATTACGTCAGACTTTAAAGCACAAACTCCTGCAGCAGCAGAGTCTGGAAGGCAGTGCTTCTCAATGACAAAAAGCTGCACGTTATTGCACTCAACACATATATGTCAGTTTTCGATGATGGATCAATGACGTTAAGCAGTGGCGGCTGGCGGTATCATTTTTTTTAACATTGGCTGATTGGTTTACGAGAGGAAGTGAGCCCCGCGGGGAGCACAGGAAGTGAGCTTGTTATGTCCAAAGATAAAGGCGGGACAAAGTTCACCGGCTGACAAAAATATGACACGTACTTGAAACCAAATCACTGTATTTAAGTGACGTACTTCACAGCTCTGTAATGTACTCTATGTAATGAACAGTAGACCAGAGCCTATTACGGAAGCTGGAAAGAGGAGATGATTGGTAACAGGTTTTAAAGGTCCCATAACATGCAAAATCGACTTTTCAGAGCTTTTAACCTTCTTACATTGCTATTTGTGCTTCATATATGTACCCAGAGTGTTTTTTTTGATTGATTCCCGCAGTTTTTAGCTATATTAGAGACTATCTCCTTTCCTCGAATCTCCAAACTGACGGGCGGTGGCTGCAAGACCCATAACCACAGGCACGCGTCATAATCCCCCCTCACTATATATATATATATATATATATATATATATATATATATATATATATATATATATATATATATATATATCTGTTCTGCGCACGCTGTAGAATAAACACCAGATGTATTTAGTCTCAAAGTAGTGTTGATCTGAAGTTCTATCGTTTCTCACTCAGTCGCATCGCGGAGCAGACAGCTGTGGGGGACACACTACATCACGGGTGGGCGGGGGACACACGCTCTCTGAGACTACGTCACGGGTTGGGCGGGGGAGCCAGATCGCTCTTCGCAAGGGTATTTCGTAACTATTATGTTAAGGATGTTGCACAACCCTTAGTATTATCAATTATACACTTAGGATAGACTACGAAACATGAAAAAAATGCATGTTATGGCAGCTTTAATGAAGACAGAACAGATAATGTGCAAAGTCTTAGTTAGGTGTGACGACAATAGGGGATCCTTCCAGCCGTGGTCAGTGCCAGCAAACAGCGGTGTCAGAGAGCAGACGAGAGGCGTAATCAGTATCCGTTCCAGGTTCGATTCACAGGCGTTCAGGAGGATAGGCGGAAGGATAGTCAGGAAGATCCAAGGTCGTCACCAGCAAACAGATATCACAAGGGTTAGGCAGCGGGAGGTCAGGGCAAAAAAACTGGTCAATGACGTCCGGAGTAAAACTGGGTTAGGCAGAAAACAGAAGGGTCAGGGTCAAAACACGAATCAAAACATCAGAAGATCTTCAAAGCTCGCTAGCTGAGGCAGACGAGGCAACACAAATAATCTCGCATTGAGGCAATGAGGAAAAACACACATCTAAAATACTACATCCAGTGATTAACAAGCAGACGCAGTTGTGAACCCACGCACAGGTGAGGAGAGCCTGTGATGAGTTGAGAGACAAGGGGGCGGTAACCAGAGGGAAACAAGAAGGGAAACGAAGAGGAGCAGAGACACCGTGAGTAAAACATGACAAGACGATACATCACCAGACCAGACGGTGACCATGACTCTCTAATGGGCAGAACGCACAGCCCAGCGAACACACCACTAATGTAATATTATCAAAACATAGACATTTTTACACAAACTATGAAACATTATGCATAAAACAAAATCAGTCACTTTTATCTGGGTCAAAATAGGTTTTAAGAAACATGTGCCAATACCAACAAATATATGAATAAAGCACTCAAGCTGTAGAAGTGTAAAAATGTCATTAGAGGTTTTTCGGTTCAAGGATCGTCTCACAGCTTTTGCTCCGTAAGGAATTGCACTAAGCTACTTTGGCACGGTGCTCTGTAATATTCAGCCACACTTGATCCTCATATTCACACTCAGCAAATGCACTAAACATATAAGCTGTATGACATATTACCGTACTGGCAGCTCATTGATGGCTCCAGTTCAAAGCACTGAGCGAAACAGAACTTGCTTTATATAATAAAGAAAATGATCCCAGTTGTTACCGTGTCGTGGAGCGACAGATGGGACACGTTCCTGATTCACGGTTCAAAATCAACGTACAGGCTTTTAAACAGAAATAAGAAGAAAGATTTGTTCCTGTGAAAAGTGCAGAGGAACATCAGTGCATTTGAGGAGTTTCGCTGCTTTTCTTCCCAAACTCTTCCCTCTAAACAACAATGCTGCACTGATTAATTATCTTTCTTTGTTTGCGTTCCCCCCGGTGGCACGTGTACCCATTGTCCCCCGAGTCGTGTCATCTCTGTGCCGGCTTCAGCTGCACTTCACACTCCCTAAACCACTCAATGACTCAGCCGCCATTTGCTTAAATTATACACTTTGCTCTTAACACCATTGTGTCTCCAGGCTGAGAATCCCGGCACTTAGAAACTCGCTAATTACGTTTTGTTCGGATTTTAACAAGAGCATAACACACTCCGCCGTAATACAAGGGTTATTGCTTTTTATTTTAGATTTACAGCATTGGATCTCCCTGTTTTTAATAGGCACTGGGGGAAATGTCTTACTACCAGCTACAGTTATGTAACAACGTCTGTATCGTTTAGCTGCGAGGAGCGCGTCGTCAAGTCTCTGGAGTGCAACTACTGCCTCGTTTTCCCGGTTTTTCGAGGCTTTAATTGCCTTGTACGTAATTTAATGTGAGTGCAGTTGTTTGTAAATGTATGCAAATGCAAACAGATTATACTCCCAGTGTTATCCAACTCTGCACATGCTTAAAAATGCTGGAAAACACATTCGCTATTTTGGGGGACATGTATGCGACATTCAAAGTGTGCGTTTCACTTTAGTTTACCAATGTCATCAAATTAGATTTATTGTCTAATTGTGGTGGCAAAGTTCACACTAAATAAAGCAATAATACACTTAGAGAATAGGCGTTGTAACAAATAAGGTATGTTACAATAGGAGAAATCACAGGGCACTTTTTTTTTCAACTAAAATGGATAATTATGATATTTTATACAGCTTTAGTTGAAAATTACACACATATCTTTACAATTGTGGGATGGGGCCAACATCTTGATAATATAACACTACAAATATACTTTAAGGAAACAAAAAGGAGTGAAAAACATCAGCATAATAAAAAATACACAGAATTCGATCTAATCTGACAACATTCAAAAAATAAAACTGTGTAGTACTTTGTAAGAATGTTGGACACTGCAGCTTGAACCTTTTGATAAACATATTTTTTATGTTATTTTTCTCATCTTAAATGCTGTGGCCTGTGACTTGTGTAAAATCATGATTTTTATTCCTGCTGCATCAAAACCATATTGAACCTAAAGGAGCTGGACGTCACATCTTTATGTCAGAGCTGCAAACGCTGGTCTACAGCATTGAAGCTATAATATTGCGGGTAAATGGCATTTGTTTGAATGTAGTTGATCTCTCTTTTTGGTGGTTTAATCTCCGTCAGTGTCAAGACAACCTACCTTTACGTCCTTGGGCGTGAGGATTATGATAGCAAACTCTTCTGGGCCGTTCTGGATAGAGATTGCATGTTCTCCTTGTGTCTGGGTGGGTTTGCTCCATCAACAGTGACCATGAACCTCAGGACCAAGTGAAGGGCCCCTGAGCGCTCAGCTGTACATGACATAATACAGTTGCTACAAAAAGAGACTGCTCATTTGCATACCTGTCAACTCTCACGCATTTGGCATGAGACTCACGCATTTATGACCTGCCACACCCGCTCACGCACCGATGGCCTTTTTCTCACGCTAAAAAATACATTTCAAAATAAATTTCAAATCGGTAAACTTTTTTGAAAAAATGCCCTTCCCGATCGCGTCAAGCGCTGTCACTATCGTCAGGAAATTTGAACACTTCCAACAGGCCACCGTAGATCTAACTGCTGACATGAAACTAGGTCACAACAATCAAAAGCAGTGTTTCAGCACGCGAGTTATCAGCAGTGAACCTGTTCCGCTGAAAAAGACAAAGTTTAGTGGTGAGGCCAGGTATAAGTCATCATTTAAAACAGAGTGGACACTTATCATCGCAGAGAAAGCAGAGAAACATAGTTTTCGATGCACAGTTTGCAATCGGAGTGTCAGTTGCATCAACAGCAAAGGCCATAAAGATTTTGAAAAACAAATCTCTTCAAACGTATCTATTCAACTTAAACTCAAAGAAGAAGCCTACGGGGCCATCCATTTAGTATGTACGCATCTAGGAACTCTTTTTCACTTTTTATTCTTTCTTTCATTATCATAAGACAGTAGATTAAAAACATGTTACATTGCCAAACATAAAAAAGAGCCAGGGTTTCTCAGAAGAGTTGTCTTCAGGTCGATGTCGGCAAATGTTTCAAGGCAACGACGACAAGGTTTGCGACGGCGAACACTTCAAACGCCCCAAACACACACGTTTAACCATCACAGGGACTTACAAAGATGTTCAAAAAGGTGAAAAATTTACTTAGTTCTGCTTTAATAAGAAAGCCACAGCGCAGTTTTGATCATTTGCAGAATTGGCCAAAAGAAACTCATAATAGTGCTTAACTTTTTTACACTTAAGCGTTCCTTTCGCTGCACATTTCAGCTCCACATTGTGAACATGCGTTTGAAGTGAAGTGCAAGTACAGGACTGGGGCCTAATGATGAAGCATGACCGAGAACTACAATAGTCACAGTTGTTACATGTTTTTTTATCCGATAACGAGCCCAACGATTGGTTAAAAAAATATGCCCTTTAAAATGCATCGTATGTTGTCACCTAAACTGGAAGAAACAGAAGTCAGAATTTGTTGCTTTTCTTTTTTTGATAAGTGGGAGATTTTTTCATGTTTCAATTTATTTTTCATCATAAATCAGCCATTCTTGACGCCACAGTGAAGTCAGTTTCTCCTCGGACTCTGGGTCATGAAAGTAAGTGTGTTATGTCTAATCAATACTAACCACATGCATCAAAACCACATTAATTAGTAAATATTCTGTCTTTCATAAACGGTTGCATTTGTTTTTGAAAAGGTTATTCCGAGTCAGCGTCTGCGTCAGAGCGACTCCCAGAGAGAAAATGAGCCAAACAATCAGAGACAGTGGGTTTGTGACTCACCGAGGTTCTGAGAAAACACAATAAAATGTGATAAAGACACATGTATCAGACGGAGCGGCTTAATTTGTAACGCCGCACTGAGCAAGTCACACACACACAAAAAATAATGGACGGACCAATTTAGACAGCAGTGAGGTCTCTAAGGAAACAAACAAAAACAATTAGACAGTTCAGCCATGTTTTTCATCTCAACTTAGGAATCAACATTAAAACAGACAAGTTAGGCAGAACAAAATAATATGTCTGTTTGCCGTAACCTGACCGAGCCGTCAAAATTATAGCCGACTGAAAAAAAATATATCAGTATTTTGTCAAAATTATGCCAAATTCTTTTATTTTTCTTATGTTTCGCCGACTCACCGACCGTTTTTTCAAAAAAGCGCTGTGTTGAATAATTTTGTATTACTGGAACTCGCTAAAAATATTACGAAGCCGAAAAAGAAATGAAAATGAAACTTAACACGAGCGAAGAACGTTCAACTCATTGTCTGTTGAGGCCTGACCCCTGGCGGTCACTGCGTGTCACTGGCAGAATAGAAAAAACGGGATTTGACAGTGATGATTCTACGACTTGAAAATGGCCAAAAGATTAAATAATTTGTCCTGTACAAAAATAGTTTATTGGGTGGCAAATTATCATTAAATTCGATACAAATTTGGATTTTGTTATGCTTTAAAGTAAAAAATAAAAATAAAAAATTGACCTTCCTACCTACCCACTTGAAACATTTTGGTAGGGTTACACCAAACATACAATTAAAGACGGTATGGACAATTTTTCGGCGATTTGAGAACTCAAGCGGAAGTGCACATGCGCACTCCCCCGTGCGGACTGATACAACACACACGTGCGTTTGTTTATTAGCGCAACGGAGCGCATCGCTCGTCTCCCGTAGATTTCTGTCGACTTCTGCGTCAGCTCGAACTGTCTTTCTCCGTCTTCATTTTGCCCCGTACACTGAGGGAACTATATTATGATAGATCCATGCGCTTAGGCACGCGGAAACGTGGGGACGAACCGCACGCGGCTGCAGGTGAGCGGTAGGTGCGTTTTATGATTGATACGTGGCAGGACAAATGATTTATCCACGCCACGAGGAAATATGATAAAAAATTTGCTGAAAAAAATCGTCCATACCACCTTTCATTTTGAATCTTTTTTTTTGCCTTCAAAGTAAAAGAAAAAAAAAGAATTTACCTACCTACCTGCCCACTTGAAAAAATGGTGGGTCGGGTTACAGCAAACAGACAATTTATTTGGGGCAGCCTTATGCAAAATATATTTCAATTTTATTCATCGATACATTTGAGGTGTCGGAGCTCATTAACTGTCTGTTTTCACCATCTCTCTTTGCACATTCAGCACACAACTGTTTAAAAATGTTGAGTAGACATTTTTCAAAAGTAAAAACGCGTAAAAGCAGAGAATAATTTCTGCCGTTTGGAACAGGAAGTTAGTGAACCTGTTATTACTGAGTAGTTTAATATCAACATTAGGGTTTATAATTAACCAAATGTAACATTACCTCGCTTACATATGTTATAGTTTAATTCTAAATAGCATTATAAGTGAACAGTCCACACATATCGTTTTTCTGGACTCTAAGTCGCCCCTTTTTTCAAAGTTTGGCCGGGGTGCGACTTAAACTCCGGAGTGACTTATATGTGATATTATTCGTTATTTTCACACTGGCAACTGCAAGAGGGCGCTCTCGGCTCTAAGCGACGCAGAAGAAGAATCTGCACTTCCTCTGGAG
This sequence comes from Eucyclogobius newberryi, assembly GCF_026437365.1. Lineage (NCBI taxonomy): Eukaryota > Metazoa > Chordata > Actinopteri > Gobiiformes > Gobiidae > Eucyclogobius > Eucyclogobius newberryi. The sequence continues at coordinate 3,579,849 of NW_027315779.1, forward strand.
TTTGTGGAGTTGTTTAGAAGAATTCAATGGATTTAGTGATTTGGGGTAAAACTGATGCTTTGGTAAACTTGTTAGCATGTTCTTTATGCTATAGTTATCTGAATAACTGTTAATATGTTACGTTAACATACCAGACACTTACCACAGTTCTGTCCGTGCGTCATGTAGCTGAAGGTGTTAGCGTTAGCATACGTACACCTATTCACCATGTTCTCTCATCTGTTATTATTTTAAACTGCATTTCAAGAGGAAATGTCTGTTCTTGGTCTTGGATTTTATCAAATAAATTTCCCCCAAAAATGTGACTTATACTCCAGTGCGACTTAATGATAATTAAATAATCATAATGCTTTTTTTGGCTTGTGCGACTTATACGCCGGAGCGACTTATAGTCCGGAAATACGGTACAAATGGAGAAATTGACAATGAATCAAATCTATTCAAACTATTCCTGGTAAAGTTCTGATACAATATTGACTCGTCTGATTATATCTGACCTATTCTACTGCAATAGTTTATCAAGTTATGCTGTATGTATTATGTTATTTCATTGTTGTATGTTTAATTTGTTGCACAGATAAAGACTCACACACATTACGCAGTTACTATAGTCAATATGCTCTGTCCGTAAATAAACAAACACATAAGGAAGTGGTACAAATCTTACTTATATTTGTTTTTCCAAGTGAAAGAAAAACTCACTTATAACACGCACAGTTGCATTGTGGAGCTATTGTGTCAGAACAGAGGCCGCCTGTGACAAAGGGGCAGCAGAGGTGTTATTATGACGCTAAATACGACATAATGGAGGGTTTCGTGTGTTCAGCCGATTCATATATAGAACCAATTCACAGCTGCAAACAGGAAGAAGTCGGCAGCACTGGCACCGAAACATCGCGGAATGTTTGAATGATGGTTACGTTCGTCTTGATTTGACCGGTTTGAAGCATAACGAGACAAGTTGTTTCTATGATAAAGCTCACAATAACTTTCATTTCATTTTGTCGCCAAGTCAACGCTAAAATTCAACCAATATTAACTTAAATTAATGTGTAGCAAAGTGAGTGTAGCGTCCAGTCGAATTGAGAAGGCCAGAACTGATGGTTAAATGTCTTTTAATGATCCTTTCCGTGTCATTCAACCAACGTAAGAGCTAGACAGAATAAAATAAAAAAGACAATTACATTTTGGACGTAAATCCCCGTATTTCTAACTCATTACATTGGTGCTATATTTTCACAACATATACATCCATTAAACATTTCAAATATCTCATAAATACAATCGTTTTCCACTACAGACCTTGTTCCTCTGTCGACTGTAGCTAGATCCTTGAGTTTATCTGTGTTTTGTCCGTGTTTTGTCCGTTTTCCGTTGTTCAATTTACTTTTCGTCTTTTCCAGTGTGTCAAGTAGACTTCCGTTTTTCCATCACTTCCGGTTACACAGGAAGTTACCAAAATAAAGCAAAACCTTACCATAAAACATAAATGTGTCAAATTGACCTTTACAGTGAGTAATTATAAACCTTAGCTGTAACCAAACAACATGGTAGGAACAAACCTTGACTTCCAAATGGACCAGTACGTCTACAAAAGAAAAAGTGACGGTGTATACATCATTAACCTGAAGAAGACCTGGGAGAAGCTTCTGCTTGCCGCCAGAGCCATTGTTGCAATAGTTTGTTGTTGAGCAGACAGTTATCAAATTATACAATTTATTAAATATGTTAGCTTAAAATGCAGTTTGTTTACGTACCGTATTTTCCGGACTATAAGCTGCACCTTTTTTCATAGTTTTGGTCCATGTGCTACTTATACTTATATTTATACTTATATACTTCTACTCCGGAGCGACTTATATGTGATATTATTTGTTATTTTCACACTTGTAACTGCATTTCATACTCCAGTGCGATTTATATATGTTTTTTGTTCTCTATTATGCATTTTTTGGCTGGTGCGACTTATACTCAGTAAATCGTTAATCCATTTTCCCCTGTTCATCCATGACGGTTCACGTGTCCAGAGAAACAGTCTTGTTCTTGAGGTTGTTGCTCATTGAGGACATTATATGGTGCTAAAAGAGGACAAAAACTTCTAAAATAATGTCTACTGTAGGTTACATTATGACCACGAACATGACGTTTGACATTGCGCAGCTTGGACTGGAACACAAGGCTCGTAAGTCTCCCGAAACGCTAGGAAATATAAACTAGTGACACAACAGTGGTTAAAACTTAAACAAAACTAGACTTTCTTAACTAGCGACGAAGCGCGACAAGCCTTAACGACACTGAAACTGGTAGCGCTTGAGGTCGGAGGGCGAATAGCACGAGTGAAGCGCTTGTATTGACAGCTGACGCTAACAGCCAATTTAAATCAGCTTTTTTCAGCGGAGTCGGCGTGGCCGGCGTACAGCGGGCGCACATTAATCAGACTGAGGGTAAGTTCATCCATGTGACGGACGCCTCTGGGTTTAGACCCTTAACGAGTGACGCTGAGAATAGTGGCTCACGCAGCTCAATCCCACCAACGCTGTGGTTTGTACGCCGCGCCCACAATGTTGTTTATAGTATGTTACATTTACCACATCTAACTTATAGCTCCATTTTTCTTCATCTGCCTGGAGGAACTGGTTCTCCTCCTGAAGAACTGGTTCTTCTCCTGAAGAACTGGTTCTTCTTCTGAAGAGCTGGTTCACCTCCTGAAGAGCTGGTTCTCCTCCTGAAGAACTGGTTCTTCTCCTGAAGAGCTGGTTCTCCTCCTGAAGAACTGGTTCTTCTCCTGAAGAGCTGGTTCACCTCCTGAAGAGCTGGTTCTCCTCCTGAAGAACTGGTTCTTCTCCTGAAGAACTGGTTCTTCTCCTGAAGAGCTGGTTCTCCTCCTGAAGAGCTGGTTCTCCTCCTGAAGAACTGGTTCTCCTCCTGAAGAACTGGTTCTTCTCCTGAAGAGCTGGTTCTCCTCCTGAAGAACTGGTTTTCCTCCTGAAGAACTGGTTCTCCTCCTGAAGAACAGGTTCTTCTCCCGAAGAACTGGTCCTCCTCCCGAAGAACTGGTCCTCCTCCCGAAGAACTGGTTCTCCTCCTGAAGAACTGGTTCTCCTCCTGAAGAACTGGTTCTCCTCCAGTTCTCCTCCTGAAGAACTGGTCCTCCTCCCGAAGAACTGGTTCTCCTCCTGAAGAACTGGTTCTCCTCCTGAAGAACAGGTTCTTCTCCCGAAGAACTGGTCCTCCTCCCGAAGAACTGGTCCTCCTCCCGAAGAACTGGTTCTCCTCCTGAAGAACTGGTTCTCCTCCTGAAGAACTGGTTCTCCTCCAGTTCTCCTCCTGAAGAACTGGTCCTCCTCCCGAAGAACTGGTTCTCCTCCTGAAGAACTGGTTCTCCTCCAGTTCTCCTCCTGAAGAACTGGTTCTCCTCCTGAGTGGCTCCAGCTCCACTGTCTCTCTCGTGTCCGTCTGAAGGAGTCAGATTTCTCCTTCACTGTGAAACTCCTTCAGGTTTTTACTTTTTCCCAAAGAGGTTTGGTAGTTTTTCCTGGCGTAGAAGGAGGATCTAAGGACAGGGGAGCTCGGGACATTTGTCTAAGGACACGGGAGGCTGGGACATTGCCAAGTCCCTATGAACATTGTTTAATCTGTTTTTTTGGCGACTGCTGTTGTGATTTTGGACGTTACAAAAATAAATAGAATTTCCCGACCTTTACTCAATCACATAGGATTTGTGGCACTTGGTCAAGCAAAAAAATCTATTTCAAACCAGCTACGTTGGTGCAGTTTGTCCAAAACAGACCTGGTTCTTCATAGTTTGCTATATTTGGAAGCTAACGCTAACCGACAAGAGTGAAAATGCACAGATATTAGCAACACCTGGACTAGCACCGGCTTTCAGAATGCCACTGTTCTGTTGGGCACGATATGTCTCCAGTCACCGCTCAACCCGCCGCCGCGCTACACGTACACGTTTGAGTGCGTATTATGCTAACACCGCCCTTTACCTGTCATTGAAACTGGACCTATCGACTGTAAGGATTATCTGTTTGGAGGGAGCAGGAAACTGTTGGGAAGTAAATTGACCCTGTGAAAAGTTAGATGTCCTAAAAGTGTCTGTAATGAGCGGCAAACGGGCCCCGAGCAGGAGTTAAAATCCTCTAACTCTCTCCGAGGGCCACAGGAAACTATATTGATCCATTTAATTAGAGAGAGGGATGAGGAGAGAATGAGAATGAGGAGCACTGCGACAGGCTCTCTCTCTCTCTCCACTCTCTCTCTCTGATCTCCCTCTTTCTCCCTCTTTTAGTCCCCCTCTTGTTCTCTTTCTCCACTCTCTCTGATCTCCCTCTTTCTCCCTCTTTTAGTCCCCCTCTTGTTCTCTTTCTCCACTCTCTCTTATCTCCCTCTTTTAGTCCCCCTCTTGTTCTCTTTCTCCACTCTCCCTTATCTCCCTCTTTCTCCCTCTTTTAGTCCCCCTCTTGTTCTCTTTCTCCACTCTCCCTTATCTCCCTCTTTCTCCCTCTTTTAGTCCCCCTCTTGTTCTCTTTCTCCACTCTCTCTTATCTCCCTCTTTCTCCCTCTTTTAGTCCCCTTCTTGTTCTCTTTCTCCACTCTCTTATCTCCCTCTTTCTCCCTCTTTTAGTCCCCTTCTTGTTCTCTTTCTCCACTCTCTCTTATCTCCCTCTTTCAGTCCCCCTCTTGTTCTCTTTCTCCATTCTCTCTTATCTCCCTCTTTTAGTCCCCCTCTTGTTCTCTTTCTCCACTCTCCCTTATCTCCCTCTTTCTCCCTCTTTTAGTCCCCCTCTTGTTCTCTTTCTCCACTCTCTCTTATCTCCCTCTTTCTCCCTCTTTTAGTCCCCTTCTTGTTCTCTTTCTCCACTCTCTTATCTCCCTCTTTCTCCCTCTTTTAGTCCCCCCTCTCTTTATCTTTCTCCACTCTCTCTCTTATCTCCCTCTTTTTGTCCCCCCCTCTTGTTCTCTTTCACTCTCTTATGTCCCTCTTTCTCCCTCTTCTATTCCCCTTTCTCTTTCTCCATTCTCTCTCTTATCTCCCTCTTTCTCCCTCCTCTAGTCCCCTTTCTCCACTCTCTCTCTCTCTCTCTCTTGTTATCTATTTTTCCGTTTTCCTCTTCTTTCCTAATTTCGCTTTCTCTTACTTTTCTCTTCATCACCCTCCCTCTCTCTTTCCCCTTCTCTCTCTCCCGTCTCACTCCTCTTTCTGTCTCATTCTCTCTTCCACCTCCTCTCCCTCTTGCTCTTATCTCTTTCATCACACTACATCCCTTCTCTCTCTTTTCCTATCTTTATTTTCCTCGCCTGTCTCTCTCTGTCTCTCTTTCTCTTCTTCCTCTTCTTCTCTCTTTAATCACACTCTCTCTCCCCCCTTTACATACCTCCCACCTGCTCTTCTCTCACTCTCTCCCCTCCCATGTTATCTCTCTCTCTCGCTCTGTCTCTCTCCCCACTCTCTATATTTACACATACATCCTCTCTTCTCGCTCCATATTTGTTTTTCTCCCTCCCCTTCCCTCCTCTTCCTCTATCTCTCTTCCTCCCTTTTCACTATTTCTATCTTCCTTTTACTCACTTTTATCTCATTCTCTTCACTCCCTCCTCCTTTCTCTCACCCTCCTTTTCTCTCTCTCCACCTCCTGTCTTTTCTCACTGTCTCTCTCCCCTCGCTCTATGTACATCCATATCCTCTCTTTCTTTCTCTTTTTCTACCTCCTGTCTTTTCCCTCTGTCCCTCTGTCCCTCTCCCCACCCTCTCTCTCTATATATATCAATATCCTCTCTTTCATTTCCCTTTCTCTCTCTCTCTCTCTCTCTCTCTCTCTCTATATATATATATATATATATCAATATCCTCTCTTTCATTTCCCTTTCTCTCTCCCTCTCTCTCTCTCTCTCTCTCTCCCTCTCTCTCTCTCTCTCTCTCTCTCTCTCCGCCGTGAGCTGTGTGCTGATGTGATGGTTAGCAGGGAGAGGAGACAAATAAGAATCCCATTGACTATCGCGCAGTGAGTCTCTATTCATCTGTTAAAATTC
>NW_027315779.1:3590887-3735887 GCF_026437365.1 Eucyclogobius newberryi
GAGACGCTTGTCCTCACCGCTGATGCCTTTTGTGCGTTTTCGCAGTGGGCCACATGCTGAGTCTTGGGTTCAACTGTGGGATTGTGCCCGAGGTCTGTCGGGATTATCCCTCTGGCCCAGATTCATGCGAGCTGACGGCGCACAGAGGGGAATAAACTGCAGCTACACAAGCATACGAGAGGAATAAGAGGAGCGCTCAAAGCCTCTCCACGGCAAATATGCACTAAGCAAAAAGGCGTGTTATTGAGCTGATTATTACGGCCTAATTTTACATCTGCAAGTCCCCTGGAAGGAATGAAGACTGTCCGCAATGATGTGATAAAACAAGTGAAAAACACACAAGCACGTACAATATTTACACGTGTGATCAAACCCACACTTTCCACACACAAGTCGACACGTGCATTCATATGATCGAGTGTGGAGTACATTTTTTTAGGACAAATCTGGTAAAAAAAAAGAACAAATTGCGAGAACTACAATAGATAAGAGCGGTTTAAAAAAAAAAAAAAATGGAATACTGTATTTTCTGGACTATAAGTTGCACCGGAGTATAAGTTGCACCAGCTAAAAAATGCAAATAGAGAAGAAAAAAACATATATAAGTTGCACTGGAGTATGAAATGCAGTTGCACGTTTGAAAATAACAAATAATATCACATATAAGTCGCTCCGGAGTATAAGTATATAAGTAAAAATATAAGTATAAGTCGCACTCCGGCCAAAACTATGAAAAAAGGTGCAACTTATAGTCCGGAAAATACGGTATTTGATTTAGCAAAAGGACCTCCAACAATAACACTGCTTTGTACAAGTCTGAATGATCATTTTGCACTTGTTCACGGATACTGTACTGACATAACCTATTGATGTGCGTCATGGGAATTCAAATGTATATCAAAATATGAACATTATTAATGTTTCAGGAACATTTGTGAAGGACCAGAAAAACAGTCCATGTTATTTTGGAGCATGACATGTTGGAACAGCACAATGTGAAACTGACGACGGAGCTGAAGTTTACTCAGAGACAGTTTTGTTTCTTGAGATGATCATGAGGTCTTCAGAACGGCCCGGACACTGGTGCGAGCACAAGACCGATGTGACGGCTACACAACTACACCGAGGAAACAGCCAGTTCACGGACCTGACATTCAACTAAAGGCAGAACTAAACCTGGACTGAACAGGACTAGAACAGAACCAAACCAGATCCGAGCCGCGGTCACACTTGCACAATCACCACATCAAAAACGAAAGACGAGGCCATTTCAGTCTTTAATGTGGACTTTAGTTTGGGTCAGTTCCAGGTTTAATTCCAGGTTTAGTTCTGCTTTAGTCCCAGTTTTGACCTGGTGAATGTGCAAATGTGAACACTGCCTCGGACTCAAACTGGGCCCAAACCGGGACACGTGTGAACTCTGTCTGCTGAGAACAAACTGGTCTTCGGCCCTGTATTCAGCTCAGTGTTACAGGAACATGAACTGTATAACACTGCGCTCTGAGTTATCTGACGTCTGACTGTTCACACTGCATCAACAAGGAGATATAACAAAAAAGGACAAACTAATGTAGCGAATGTTGACATAGAATTATTACCTATCACTCCAGTGTGATTTTTTTAAATTTTATGACCATATGGATGTAGATTTCTTTGTGGTTTACTCTTATGTCTGGTACAGATTTGGAGGATCAGTTTCCTTGGTCAGATCGTCTCACAGAAGCTTCATGCGACGCTCTTTGTCATTGTTGTAAAGTTTATTCAGTGGTACCAATCACTAGTGAACTGCTGATGCGTGAGGACAGTTGAAATACAAACTAATTACCGTATTTTCCGCACAATAAGGCGCAGTTAAAAGCCCTTAATTTTCTCCAAAAAACGACCTGCGCCTTATAATCCAATCCGCCTTATAAATGGATTCATTCTGGTTGTGCTCACTAATAAAAAAATGATTGAAAATAGACCATTCATTGACAGTGCGCCTTATAGTGAGGGAAATACGGTAAACAGTATGGTTGAAGATGTCGCCACAGTTCCGTATAGGTCACAGTTCTGTAAAGGTCAGGCCGAAGCGTTCACGGTTGGCCTTTTCGAAGTATCAGTCGGGCAAAAACAAACAAAAAATCCTTGTTTTAGGCACAGACACTTTGCAACCTTTGTCCTAGTTTACGTGGCCGAATAACTGTTGTGAGTTTTATTACTGTGTTATGGTTTAAAATAATAGCTATACATTGTTTTGGGTGGATCTTGAGCAGAGACACGGCAACAGAATGTAGAAGTCAATAGAGAATTCATGTTTTTACACAAAATCCCAACAGCAAAACCATTTTCGTCTTCGATGGGTCACGAAAATGGTTTAAAACTGGAAACGGATGAATTACAACGACAAAAAGAAGAGGACAATATCGCTAAAATGGATTAAAATGGATTAGACAGAGGAGCAGGACAGACGCAAACAGACCCTTGTCCAATGATTCATAATTTAGTCTCTTAAAGTGTTGTTTTTTCTGTTGGACAATAACTCCTGGACAATATTAATAAAAACGCTCCAAACTGTAGAGACAATGTTCATTCATTACCGTATTTTCTGGACTATAAGTCGCACCTTTTTTCATAGTTTTGGCCGGGGTGCGACTTATACTTATATTTATACTTATATACTTATACTCGGGAGCAACTTATATGTGATATTATTTGTTATTTTCACACTTGCAACCGCTTTTCATACTCCAGTGCAACTTATATATGTTTTTATCTTCTCTATTATGCATTTTTAGGCTGGTGCGACTTATACTCTAGTGGGACTTATACTCTAGTGCGATTTATACTCCGGTGCGATTTATACTCCGGTGCGATTTATACTCCGGTGCGATTTATACTCCGGTGCGACTTATACTCGAGTGAGACTTATACTCCGGTGCGACTTATACTCGAGTGAGACTTATACTCCGGTGCGACTTATAATCCGGTGCGATTTATACTCCAGTGCGACTTATACTCCGGTGCGACTTATAATCCGGTGCGATTTATACTCCAGTGCGACTTATACTCCAGTTCGATTTATAGTCCGGAAAATATGGTATGCTGTATACATTATAACATTTGCACATGTAGATTAAGAATATTCACTGAAGTCTTGAACTATAATGAAATCCACTTCAATAATAATAAATAATATGTAAAACTTAAAAAATATCAAGGCATCCATTCAACTCAGTTAAAGGAATAAGCAGCAATTTTGAACTTAAATTCAGAGTTTTTGGATTGAAAAAAAGGACAAAGAAAACTTAAACATAGCAAAACCAGCGCTTATAACACACAATATAACTTTATCTGTAAATATCTTAATTATTTCTTGAAAGTCACTCTGCAAACAGCACAAGTCTGACACATCAGGAAGTCATTGATATTTGAATGTTGCTTTCAGTTATTGCAATGAAACTTGTTTGTGTGCGATTCTCTAATGTTCATCCATGCACGGCGACAATTATACATTACTGTTATTTACTCATTATGTGGGTGGGTTTAATCCAAGCTCTTTTGTTTGTTTTGCCTCTTTCTGCACCTATACTATAATCAATAAAAAATAAAGTGAAAGTGCGCAAACATCGCCTATTAATTAATGAACACAAAAAACCTCACTTCAAACTCTTCTCGTGCATCTTTCACCAACATCACATCCATTATAAACGTCGACTTTACGTTTCCCTTTGGCTCGATCATTTAATGACAAATGCCCTTGTACCTCGCTGCCGTCGCCCCGCCGAGACCGCCGCGGCCCCTCGCACCAGACACATTTGGTGAATAATTGAACCACTCTGCCCCGTATGGGTGAATATTCGACGGCTCCCTGGGGCCCGAGGGAGAGCGGACGGAAGCGACGTTCTTCTAAACGCGTGAGAAACTGGGTCAAACTCAGGACCCGCCCGTGTCTGTCGGCCATATTAGCATCAGGACATGTCGCATACATTATTCATCCTTTTGAAGCCAGTGACTTCGGTTTATATAAGGAAGCCGTCCTTGATGGACTTGATTTTAGCCGTTATTCTACATTTAAGTGAACCTGCACTCAGACAGGAGAGTGGAATAACTTTCATCCATTTTAAAGTCAAGTGCTTTAAAATTGACGAGTTATAAATTATACTTCATTGGTTTTAATGTGTAAAGAGTTAAGTCCGAATGTCAAAACTCAGATAACAATGGATTTCTGTAATAAATGGGCGATTGGTCAAATCTGTCACGTATTTATAGATTCATGGACTGACGTAATCACTAAATCATTTCGCTAAAGTCTTTTGGTATTCCTGCCTTTGGCCTCTAGAAGGGCATTTGAGGGTTTCAGATGAAAAAGCAGCTCTGTGATGTGGAGAGCAAACGGTATAATGTATTATTTCTTTCATTTCTTTAGAGTTATTACATTGACTGGAATTTCCCCCCATTATCTCAATCATCCCCATCATCTAAATTGAGGCAAGCACCGCTCCAATTTACAAGGCAGATCTGTGGAGAGGTGACGCAGCTCACATTAAGAACATACGTTTAAGGGGTTTTTGAGCAATAAAAATAACTGTAATATGTAATAAAAATGGATAAAGACACGATAAAAGGATTTCGATGCCATACTGTGGAACATTCCAAGCAAAGCTCAGAATCTCCATGGAGACAAGCATGTGGCATGACCCCTCCCCCGGAAAAGTCACATCGTACAATTAGCAGCATTTTATTTAAACTATATTTAACCAGGGAAGTCCCATTGAGATCTCTTTGTTTCCCTCTGACAAAAGGAAAGTATTCAGCTGATACTTAAACATAAAGATGTGAAATACTTAAACATAAAGATGTGAAATACTTAAACATAAAGATGTGAAATACTTAAACATAAAGATGTAAAATACTTAAACATAAAGATGTAAAATACTTAAACATAAAGATGTGAAATACTTAAACATAAAGATGTAAAATACTTAAACATAAAGATGTAAAATACTTAAACATAAAGATGTGAAATACTTAAACATAAAGATGTGAAATACTTAAACATAAAGATGTAAAATACTTAAACATAAAGATGTAAAATACTTAAACATAAAGATGTAAAATACTTAAACATAAAGATGTAAAATACTTAAACATAAAGATGTGAAATACTTAAACATAAAGATGTAAAATACTTAAACATAAAGATGTAAAATACTTAAACATAAAGATGTGAAATACTTAAACATAAAGATGTAAAATACTTAAACATAAAGATGTAAAATACTTAAACATAAAGATGTAAAATACTTAAACATAAAGATGTAAAATACTTAAACATAAAGATGTAAAATACTTAAACATAAAGATGTGAAATACTTAAACATAAAGATGTAAAATACTTAAACATAAAGATGTAAAATACTTAAACATAAAGATGTGAAATACTTAAACATAAAGATGTAAAATACTTAAACATAAAGATGTAAAATACTTAAACATCCATCCATCCATTCATCCATCTTCTGCCGCTTTATCCGGGGCCGGGTTGCGGGGGCAGCAAGCATAATATTCTATCTTTTGAAAATTTTGAAGCACTCAAAATGTACCACAGCTATGGGTGACACAGACTGCACAGTCTCTTAATCGTTGCCTGTAAAAGAGTACCGTATTTTCTGGATTATAAATTGCATATTTTTTCATAATTTTGGCCGGGGTGCGACTTATACTCAAGATCAATTTATATATATGATATTATTTGTTATTTTCACACTGACAACCACAAGAGGGCGCTCTAGGCTCTAAGTGACGCAGAAGAAGAACCTGCACTTCCTCTTCCCCTGGAGTTTGTGGAGTTGTTTAGAAGTGACACAGAGGAAGAAGAATTCAATGGATTTAGTGATTTGGGGTAAAACTGATGCTTTGGTAAACTTGTTAGCATGTTCTTTATGCTATAGTTATCTGAATAACTGTTCATATGTTACGTTAACATACCAGACACTTACCACAGTTCTGTATGTGCGTCATGTAGCTGAAGATGTTAGCGTTAGCATACGTACACCTATTCACCATGTTCTCTCATCTGTTATTATTTTAAACTGCATTTCAAGAGGAAATGTTTTTTTCTTCTCTATTATGCATTTTTGGGCCGGTGCGACTTATACTCCGGAAAATACGGTATTCAAGTTGTGTCTGTTGAGATGGTTTGCGGTGTTTTCAAAGCGGCTGGAGGCGTCTTCTCTCTCTTTCACTGTAACCTGTGGCGAAAGAGCTCATCTTTATTTTCCCGCGGGGCCCAATAGGAAACAACGTTCAGGTCTGTTCTTCTGTCGAGCAGGAACTTCCCCCGTAGGTGCAAACGATAGACTTTAATCTGCGACGCTCTGCAAACTGTTTCTTCAATATGAAAACAACAACACAGAGAGAATGTGATGAAGAGGATTTGAATGGACTCAGCGGCGTGTGTAATCCTCTCAGTTTGTCTTTCCTCCGCTTGGCTTCGTCTGCAATCTGAAATATATTTGATTTAGATAACAGAAGATCGAGTTGGCTACGGCCTCAATCAAATATACTTTTTAGAGGGGGAAAAACAAGAAGAAAACACATTTTAAACGCAGTACTTCTGTCTATACTAAAAGAAATAGAAATGTTCATTGTGTTTGAATGTATTGTGTCAGTTATTTGATGTTAATTGGAAAGTATATACTTCAATATTAATGTTACTTTTATATATATTTATACACGCAGAGGAATTAATGTGATTTAACTGACAAAACATACAGATGATGAACAGATTCTGGAATTTTATGGCAGGTATAAAACACAAAACACATTACATTTTGTATATGATATTGTCACTTGTACTATATTGTAATACTGTTTCAAGTAGAAGTAAAATTATGGTGTCTGGAAAGCAGCGCATGTAGTGAAAAGTATCTACTCACCTCTGGTGTCGTCGTTCAGTTGGATATTAGTTCATTAATCCAAAGGTTGACGGTTCAGTCCCAGGTAATAGATGATGATGATGCTGTTGTTGTGTCCTTGAGCAAAGCACTTCATTCACCTTGTCTTTATGTATGATTGCTTATGTTGGTACCACTTATAATATAATAGCAACACCTTAATTAGCATGAATAAACCATGAACAAATAGTTTATTAAGAATGATTCAGGTAGAAACTTAACTAAAGGGTTGTTTGGAGTCGGTGTATTAATAAAGTTATTAAGCGTGAATTGTTCTTAAAACACAATTTAATCATTATGAATTAAGTCTTTGTTTATGCTTTATTAGTGTGTAGTTTGTAAGGTTAGTTAATATTCAGCGTTACCTTGTAGTTGTAATAGTGTTTTTCCATCAAATCCACAGTGTATGTTGTTACCAGATATCTTGTTATGCTAATCAATTCTGTCATGTCTCCTTTGTTACATTTTGTAGTTTTTATGCAGCACCGTTTGCCTCTGACTTTTCCTCCCGGCTCCTGTGGGTTCCCTGCGGCTCTCGCGCTTCATCTTCCCCCTCTTCAGCTCCAGGACCCTCCGCTGTGAAGCTGTCTGGCACCAGCGGGAGGCGGAGGTGAGGGCGGAGGGCGCAGGGCGTGCACGTGGGCGGGGGGCGTGCACGTGGGAGGAGGGCATGCACGCGGGAGGAGGGCGAGCACGTGGGCAGAGGGCGTGCACGTGGGCAGAGGGCGTGCATATGGGCGGGGGGTGTGCACGTGGTTGGAGGGTGTGCACGCGGTTGGAGGGCGTGCACGCGGTTGGAGGGCGTGCACGCGGTTGGAGGGCGTGCACGCGGTTGGAGGGCGTGCACGCGGTTGGAGGGCGTGCACGTGGGCGGGGGGCGTGCACGTGGTTGGAGGGCGTGCACGCGGTTCGAGGGTGTGCACGCGGTTGGAGGGCGTGCACGCGGTTGGAGGGCGTGCACGCGGTTGGAGGGCGTGCACGCGGTTGGAGGGCGTGCACGCGGTTGGAGGGCGTGCACGTGGGCGGGGGGGCGTGCACGTGGTTGGAGGGCGTGCACGTGGTTCGAGGGTGTGCACGCGGTTGGAGGGTGTGCACGCGGTTGGAGGGCGAGCACGTGGGCAGAGGGCGTGCACGTGGGCAGAGGGCGTGCATATGGGCGGGGGGTGTGCACGTGGTTGGAGGGTGTGCACGCGGTTGGAGGGCGTGCACGTGGTTGGAGGGCGTGCACGCGGTTGGAGGGCGTGCACGCGGTTGGAGGGCGTGCACGCGGTTGGAGGGCGTGCACGCGGTTGGAGGGCGTGCACGCGGTTGGAGGGCGTGCACGTGGGCGGGGGGCGTGCACGTGGTTGGAGGGCGTGCACGCGGTTCGAGGGTGTGCACGCGGTTGGAGGGTGTGCACGCGGTTGGAGGGCGTGCACGCGGTTGGAGGGCGTGCACGCGGTTGGAGGGCGTGCACGCGGTTGGAGGGCGTGCACGTGGGCGGGGGGGCGTGCACGTGGTTGGAGGGCGTGCACGTGGTTCGAGGGTGTGCACGCGGTTGGAGGGCGTGCACGCGGTTGGAGGGCGTGCACGCGGTTGGAGGGCGTGCACGCGGTTGGAGGGCGTGCACGCGGTTGGAGGGCGTGCACGCGGTTGGAGGGCGTGCACGTGGGCGGGGGGGCGTGCACGCGGTTGGAGGGCGTGCACGCGGTTGGAGGGCGTGCACGTGGGCGGGGGGGCGTGCACGTGGTTGGAGGGCGTGCACGTGGTTCGAGGGTGTGCACGCGGTTGGAGGGTGTGCACGCGGTTGGAGGGCGTGCACGTGGTTGGAGGGCGTGCACGCGGTTGGAGGGCGTGCACGTGGGCGGGGGGGGCGTGCACGCGGTTGGAGGGCGTGCACGCGGTTGGAGGGCGTGCACGTGGGCGGGGGGGCGTGCACGTGGTTGGAGGGCGTGCACGTGGTTCGAGGGTGTGCACGCGGTTGGAGGGTGTGCACGCGGTTGGAGGGCGTGCACGTGGTTGGAGGGTGTGTACGCGGTTGGAGGGTGTGCACGCGGTTGGAGGGCGTGCACGTGGTTGGAGGGTGTGTACGCGGTTGGAGGGTGTGCACGCGGTTGGAGGGCGTGCACGTGGTTGGAGGGCGTGCACGCGGTTGGAGGGTGTGCACGCGGTTGGAGGGCGTGCACGTGGTTGGAGGGTGTGCACGCGGTTGGAGGGCGTGCACGCGGTGTTGGAGGGCGTGCACGTGGTTGGAGGGTGTGCACGCGGTTGGAGGGTGTGCACGCGGTTGGAGGGCGTGCACGTGGTTGGAGGGTGTGTACGCGGTTGGAGGGTGTGCACGCGGTTGGAGGGCGTGCACGTGGTTGGAGGGTGTGTACGCGGTTGGAGGGTGTGCACGCGGTTGGAGGGCGTGCACGTGGTTGGAGGGTGTGCACGCGGTTGGAGGGTGTGCACGCGGTTGGAGGGCGTGCACGTGGTTGGAGGGTGTGCACGCGGTTGGAGGGCGTGCACGCGGTGTTGGAGGGCGTGCACGTGGGCGGAGATGGAAGAGCCAGGGGAGTGTTTTTGGCATCGTCTGTCTGGGTAATCATTTTGTTTCTTGAAAGGAGACACGTTACGCTTCATAGTTTTACATTTTGTAAACTGCAATGTTGATCAAAAACGGAGTAAAAATAGAAACACGTGCATTGACTTCCTGTTCAAAACTGCAGAACTGGTAAGCCCCGCCTCTTCATCCTGACATTTCACCGTAACGAGCAGCAGATTGTCATTTACATGTTTTTATTTTTGAAAAGTGGCTACGTGACATTTAGAACTCTACATGTGTCACTCAGAGTCTTAACTTTCCAAATAATCAGTACAAAAATGTGGGCGGGGATAGGGGGGAGGTGAAATCAGGAATGTTCGGAGCGCTCGAGCTTCAGTTTCAAGACAATACGGGATGAACTCAAATCAATCAAAAAACAACTTTGAGTAAACGATGAGGAAACACCGTTGTAACGAGGTTAAAAGCTCATTTAAGTTGATTTAGCGGAATATGTCCCCTTGTGTGTTACTGTAATACCTCATTCGTCCAGGAGTGGCGCCAACTGACCGAAGTTTCAATGGGATTCATCTTTCCTTTTGGTTTTAAATCTAGCAATTGTTTCGTTTTTTTCCCTTAATCTTGCTGTTTTTATTTTGTGCTTTTAATGTTTTGTGTATTGTTTAAGTTGTTATGGTTTTACTGTGCATCCTCATTGCATGTTTTTCCAATGTGGTTTTAAACTACAAATGGGAAATAAATTTGACTAAACTAAATGAGACACAATTAAAGAAGGCTATAGCGTTGATGTGTTTGGTACTATCTAGAATTGTAAACTAAATCAGAAAACTGGACTGGGTGTTTCACTTGTAGCTTTTTGGGGACTTATTTAACACAATGTCTTGTTCCATTTCTCCAAAACCACATGAAAAGTTGGACACTGTTCATTTTGAACTCAAATAGAATTGACTGATTTATGAGCTTAGACACTCACAATGAACCAAAGCTGGGCGAATGTGATTTGATCGCCTCGTTGTGATGGCAACTGTCACAGTAGCTATACAAAGCCTGTGATCTAACTCTCAAGTCAATCTCATTTAGTTTGACATTAATACAAGTTTTCCTTCAGTGAACTGGGCCAGGCCAAGTGTATTCATCAAATTAAAAGCCCTTTACGTTTTATTTGCGGGTACCACCTTATAATACACCTTAATTAGCCTTAATAAAGCATGAAAAAGACTTAATTCATAATGAACAAACAGTTTATCAGACTTAGTAACTACTTAATTAAGGGGTTATGGTTAGGAGTTAATTTTAGGGCAAAATTAAGCAGTTAATAAGCTTGAATCCTTCTTAATAAACCATTAAATCCTATTTGTTTAGGCTTTATTAAGACTATTAAAAGTGTGGTTGTTGTAGTTCCCTGGCTGCGTTCTGTACCACGCATTATAGCCCTATTGAAAGCATCTATTTTATATTTCCATTCACTTTATATTGATAGAGTGCATCCATCGCCATGGAGATGTGCCTGTTTTGTGTTCGCATGAATCGGCGAGGCTTCAGTAAACAAAAGTGTGCGCGAGCCGACAGAGACGGTGACAGAGTGAGAAGAGTGAGACTGCGGAGATGTCTCAAATACCAAACCCGAAAATGCTCAGAGGAGTCTGCTGACGTCAACCAGGAGTGATCTGAATACAGAGATGACATAAGAGGAGAGCGAGGAGGGGAGCGAGGGGAGCGAGGAGAGAGAGGGGTGCGAGGGGAGCGAGGGGGGCGAGGGGAGCGAGGAGAGAGAGGGGAGCGAGGGGAGCGAGGAGAGAGAGGGGTGCGAGGGGGGCGAGGGGAGCGAGGAGAGAGAGGGGAGCGAGGGGAGCGAGGAGAGAGAGGGGAGCGAGGGGGGCGAGGAGAGAGAGGGGTGCGAGGGGAGCGAGGGGGGCGAGGGGAGCGAGGAGAGAGAGGGGAGCGAGGGGAGCGAGGAGAGAGAGGGGTGCGAGGGGGGCGAGGGGAGCGAGGAGAGAGAGGGGAGCGAGGGGGGCGAGGAGAGCGAGGAGAGGGAGGGGAGCGAGGAGAGGGAGGGGAGCGAGGAGAGCGAGGGGAGGGAGGGGAGCGAGGGGAGCGAGGAGAGGGGAGCAAGGGGGGCGAGGAGAGGGAGGAAAGTGAGGGGAGGGAGGGGAGCGAGGAGAGAGAGGAGGGCGAGGGGGGCAAGGGGTGCGAGGAGAGCGAGGAGAATGAGGAGAGTGAGGGGAGTGAGGAGAGCGAGGGGAGCGAGGAGAACGAGGAAAGCGAGGAGAGCGAGGGGAGCGAGGAGAACGAGGGGAGCGAGGAGAGCGAGGTGAGCGAGGAGAACGAGGGGAGCAAGGAGAGCGAGGGGAGCAAGGAGAACGAGGAGAGCGAGGGGAGCGAGGAGAACGAGGAGAGCGAGGGGAGCGAGGAGAACGAGGAAAGCGAGGGAGCGAGGGGAACGAGGAGAGCGAGGGGAGCGAGGAGAACGAGGGGAGCGAGGAGAGCGAGGGGATCGAGGAGAACGAGGGGAGCGAGGAGAGCGAGGAGAGCGAGGAGAGCGAGGGGAGCGAGGAGAACGAGGGGAGCGAGGGGAGCGAGGAGAACGAGGGGAGCGAGGTGAGCGAGGAGAGCGAGGGGAGCGAGGAGTGCGAGGAGAGCGAGGAGAGCGAGGGGAGCGAGGAGAGCGAGGAGAGCGAGGGGAGCGAGGAGAGCGAGGAGAGCGAGGAGAGCGAGGGGAGCGAGGGGAGCGAGGGGAGCGAGGAGAGCGAGGGGAGCGAGGAGAGCGAGGGGAGCGAGGAGAACGAGGGGAGCGAGGGAGCGAGGGGAACGAGGAGAGCGAGGAGAACGAGGGGAGCGAGGAGAGCGAGGAGAGCGAGGAGAACGAGGGGAGCGAGGGGAGCGAGGGGAGCGAGGGGAGCGAGGGGAGCGAGGAGAACGAGGGGAGCGAGGTGAGCGAGGAGAGCGAGGTGAGCGAGGAGTGCGAGGAGAGCGAGGGGAGCGAGGGGAGCGAGGAGAGCGAGGAGAGCGAGGAGAGCGAGGTGAGCGAGGAGAGCGAGGAGAGCGAGGAGAGCGAGGAGAGCGAGGAGAGCGAGGAGAGCGAGGGGAGCGAGGAGAGCGAGGGGAGCGAGGTGAGCGAGGGGAGCGAGGTGAGCGAGGAGAGCGAGGAGAGCGAGGGGAGCGAGGAGAGCGAGGAGAGCGAGGAGAGCGAGGAGAGCGAGGAGAGCGAGGTGAGCGAGGAGAGCGAGGTGAGCGAGGTGAGCGAGGAGAGCGAGGAGAGCGAGGAGAACGAGGTGAGCGAGGAGAGCGAGGTGAGCGAGGAGAGCGAGGTGAGCGAGGAGAGCGAGGAGAACGAGGAGCTGCAGAGATGAATTACCCCAGAAGAAGAAGAAGAAAAGAGGCTGTATAAACCACTGCTGCACTGTCCCGACCACCTTGACGACGCCAGATCCAGTTCAATCTCTGAAGCGAAGCAGGGCTGGCTCAGTGGTTAGAGGGCACGTTTGCATACTGCCGCTGTGTCCTTGAGCAAGACACTTCACTCATGTACAGTGTGGGTGTGGTGTGTGAGTAGCTGGTGGTGTCATAATCATAGCATTATAACTTGAAGATGTTTTGGCTCTCGTCTCATCCAAGAGGCTTAAAGAGCATGTGACAGGTTCTCTGGACTTTGTTTGGTGAGATTGTCCCTGTGGTAAATATTTGTCATAGTTTTGCATCAGTCAAGTGTCAAGAAAAATGGAAAAATAAAAGTAGAAGATTACAGGAAGTAACACCGAGTTCTAAAACAGAATCCCTCTGGGATGTCATCAATAAGCGACGCGCCAAAACGCGGAGACAGTTTACAGGCAACTGACACTTTTCTGACAGTTTAAACTATTATTTAGCACTCCGCTTTTGCGGCATTGAACATGTTGCTCCGCCCCCAAGAGGAGGGGACCATGACTTACTTTTATAACAACACGAAGCGTTTTGGATCCATACCCTGCAGACACTGGCTCCTAAGGGGTTGAATGACGAGTTATCTCAACATTTTCCTGTAAATGATTCACAGTACACATGCAGTTTTGAATATTACTCACAGGGTTTTCCCACTGACCTGTTTGTTTTATTCAACACATTTATGTATACTTTTATACTTTTATTCTGCTATAATTTCTGTACTGCATTTATCATTATTTCTCACGTATGTGTTATTCATCATGAGGTGTCAATATTAGTCTTTCGTGTTTGGATATTGTTTATGTGTATATTGTTTATGTGTATTTTTGTGTTAGTTCTGACGTGTCTCTAAAAACATCTGTTATTGGCCACTCCTATTTTTTGAGGCCACTCCTATAAAAACCTCTGTCTCATCCTCAGTCACCCATTTGCCTGACGAAGGCCTAGACGCCGAAACGTTGCCTCTTCACCATTCAACTTTTATTTTGCAAGTTTGACAGTGTGCGGGATTTCTTCCCCTTTAAACTATTATTTAGCAAAATAAATAGGTATTATTAGTTGTCAACTCTTGTGTATTTTATATGGATTTTGGCCGCTGTTTACATTATGGTTGCTAGGAAACAGTTGACTCTATCCATGTCACATTTGCTGCCCATGTCCAACCAGGAAGTACAATTATTATCATCACCTAATTTGATAAACATGAGAAACTTTAGGTTAGTAAGTCTTAATATACATGCACGTTCACCACATTTGAGTGACATGGGCGTCACTCAAGACTGTACCAGATATTTACTTATAAATGTAATATTTAAAAGCACGAAAACAGGACCGTAGTGATTTCACACCTTTCAGAGGCTATAGATAGACTGCTAACAACTACTAGCATGCTAAAAAGGCCCACTTCCCAGCTCTTGGACAGTTGAAGCCCATTTTGTAGTGACGCGCGGACAGCACACGGCGGCCTTATTTTGACATAAGAGCTGCTACTGATTTTCGCTCAACTACATGGACAAAAATCGGGTACGGCCACTTACAGCCTCATCCGCAACAGACAAAACCTCTTCAGCTTAAAAAAACCTATGACTATAAATTACCTCTGTACGTTGACCTTTGACCTGCACTATTCTCACCTGTACGACACGCCCCTCCAGTCGGTTTGAAGTGTTCACTCTTTCATCGTTCCCCATCGCCAGGACAGATTAATTTGGTTCTTCATTTCCACGCGTCGGATGTAATTTCCCACGCTGCCGATCTCGTCACCTTTGCTTCTCCTCTTTCTTTCTTTCCCCCCCACTCCCCTTTCTCTCTCTCTCTCTCTCTCTCTCTCTCTCTCTCTCTCTCCTTTTCTTTCCCCGCTCTCTTTTCTATGCTCCCCCCACGTTTCCTCCGCCGTTCTTTTGCCACAGCCCTGTCCAATGACCCGTCTGCTACGATCAGTCGCGCCGCACGTCAATATCAAATAACCGCGGCGGCCGGGAGTTTAACATGAAAGAGAAAGCTAGAAAGGTAATTTGCAGTTGTAATTAGAGGAGCACAAAGGGGCGTGAGGGCGTGTCTGATTATAACAGGAGGAGGCGGTCAGACAGGTCGGCCGAATTAAAGCTCTATTAAAGACGAGAGTGAACCTGTGGTGAAAAGATGACATGAAAGCTACACGTTTTTGACGTCTTACTACATTGGCCAAAGCTAGTCGATATTTTGCTTCACATTTATTTACTTTGAGTGCATAATATGTCACAAAAAAGATGATTGTGTTTATGTATTGTTGAAGTTTACGATGTCACTTCCTCGTTGGATATGGGCAGCAACTGTTACCTAGCAACCATAGTGTAAACAAGGGTCGAAATCCATATACGCATTGCACAAATGTTAAGATTTGACAAACAATAATACAAGATAACAGCTTTATTTTGTTAACCTAAACTGGCAGAAAAAAAGTGTCAGTTGTGTGTGATTGTCCCTATATTTTTAATTCAATGTCACATTTTGATGAGATTTTTGAGATGGATCGATAAATAGATCGATTCTGTCATCTCTACTTCTTGTAATTTTCAACATTTATTTGATAAGTTTTTCTTCACAAACTTCCTCTTGATTGGTAAGTAATTAAACAGCTATTGTCGCACCAAATAGCATCAAAACTATGAAAATGCTAAAATCCTGCCATACGCACTTTAATCATTATTGATGTATTATTGTAGATATTGTGATTCGTGTTAAGGAGAGAGCAGACCAGGAGTGCTCGCTCCATCGTGAGGATTAAACTGAAAAATAGCCTTTCATGAAGAAAAGGGAGAAATTCAAAGCACGTCCAATCTTTCCTATATTATTAAATGCATTTGATTCATTTAAAATGGACGTTGCACATTAACCAACGTCAAATAAATAATAAATGAAGCAATCCATGGACAAAGTGTGATGTAAAGGATTGCTGAAAGATGTGTGAATTAAACATATTATACCATACTCCGGGAATGTGTTTGAAATGCGATTAATCCGGTAAAAGCTAAGAATATTCAGCTTTATAAAATCACCTTTCCAACACACTTTTATTGTAATTTCATTCAAACTAGCGCATAGCCTGTAAAGTCTGTGAATGCAGCGTCTGAGCGTCTGCCAAAATCTGCATAAAGCCTGTTCCTGTCGCTCACGTTTTTCCGCTGGGGGCTCGAATCGCAGAACGCCGCGGTTAAATCAGACTGACAGACGCAGCGCCACGAGGCACAACTGTTTTATTTTCAATTCAAACCAAGAGAAAAAGGGGACACATTGAAAATACACCGGGTTATCGCTACATTTCAACTAACAGCGTCACAATATCTGATCAAAGCCGACGAGGAAACGGAAACGGCGCAGGTACAGAACTGGACTCTCACCGCAGACGGGATTCGTGACGGAGGTTCAGGGCCACGGCAAAAACAAATCGAGGGGGAATCGTTTTAATAGCTTGTCCTGTCAATCTTATCGACGGTGTGCATTGAATTGTTATTGGTTTTCGTGCACGTTAAAAGTTTTAGGACAAATACTGCGTGTGCGGCGTCGAGATAAGCATCGAAGACTTGACAGGCTTTTCATAAACTTGACGGGCGTTCTCAAAATATGGCCCGTTTTGCCTTGGTGATGCGCTACGTTTGTCTTTATTGGTGCTGAAGGCTCTAAAAGTCATTCTAAAGCCTGTACACTTTTGATTTGCACTATATTTTAGGAGCAGTGGTGGAAAGTAAGAAAGTACAAAAGCAGTACTGTAAAAACAAAGAACTATACTGTCATTTTTTAGGTGTCTGTACTTTACTTCAGTACATTTTTAGGTGTCTGTACTTTACTTCAGTACATTTTTAGGTGTCTGTACTTTACTTAAGTAATTTTTTAGGTGTCTGCACTTTACTTGAGTACATTTTTAGGTGTCTGTACTTTACTTCAGTACATTTTTAGGTGTCTGTACTTTACTTAAGTAATTTTTTAGGTGTCTGCACTTTACTTGAGTACATTTTTAGGTGTCTGTACTTTACTTCAGTACATTTTTAGGTGTCTGTACTTTACTTAAGTAATTTTTTAGGTGTCTGCACTTTACTTAAGTCATTTTTTAGGTGTCTGCACTTTACTTGAGTACATTTTTAGGTGTCTGCACTTTACTCAAGTCAATTTTGCAGTGGGTACTATCTGAGGACAGGTATGTGTACTTTCTTCTGCACTACATTTTTGAGCTGGACTAAAATGCACATGTACGGTGACATTTTACCTACATTTCTAGAGTTCTAAGTCCCGGCTTTGAGCAAACAAACTTAGGCTTTATAATCGGCCAGGAAATAGCTTCTGATGACAAATTATCAGATCAAGATCATAACTGTATGCTTTAGTAGTTCTCAAAATCTGTGTGAACTACTTTTACTTATTCCTCTCTCTTCCCTCGAATGTGTACTTTAATACTTTTAATCCAGTAGATTTTCATTGTGATACTTATTCTTTGAGTATTTTGTTGCTCCTGTAATTAACAAAATCGAGTACTTCTTCCACCACTGCTTAGTACTACAGTAATACTACATTGGGAATAAAGACGTGGGACTAAAGCTGGAGCAAACCAAGTGGATGTAAGGCTCTAAAAAGTATCCGGGTCATAAATGTAATGTACTGTATGAAAGAGTAACAGGAAGTGAATATTAGCACTAGCCACACTCTATGCGTCACATCAGGTGTAAGCTCTACTATTCCCCCGTCAAACTAATAAACACACGAGCAATCAAACAATTTCAGCGGCAACTTGTTTGATTAAAAAAAAAAAAAGTGATAGTGATCTAAGACGTACAAGTCTTTGATTCCGTGGCCCTGAAACTTGATCAAATCCCGCAAACATAACGGAACGAAAGCTGAAAAAGAGTTGTTCAAACAGTCATAATGTCTCTTTCCCATGTTAATCTGCTTCCACTGTACACATCATCGAGCTACAAAACTGCTAAAGCGAAATGCATGTACTCACGTCAACACAAAGGGGGGAAACTACAACGATGCACACGCACGAGAAACTAGCATTAGGGCTTTATGTACAGCCGGGGGCCACTGGGAGAGTTCTGCTTTTTAAACGACAGCACGGTGACGATGAGCGATGAAAAATACCATTCAGGTCAGAAATCCTTAGACGACGGCTGCACCAAAATGGCAAAAAAATAAATGAAAATAAGAATTATAGCCACAAGATATTTCCAAGCGTCATGTGAAATTGTACAAACATTTGGCTGATATCGACATACAAAACATCCATATACAACAGTAAAAATAAATATATCATGGCAGTCAATAAATAAAATAAATAAGGTGGTGATGACCATAGTGAGCTTTACAGACGATGATAATTCCCCATCCAGATTTACATGAACAATCAGGAATATTGTGGTGAATCAAAATCTGTTATTGTTTCGTTGACTCGTTTTTCTATCATCTATATTTGCTTTACAAATAGTTCAAACCGTACAAGATGTGTTTCCCTCAGGTTTGTAATGAGATACAAGGGACCCATATTTGAACAATTTAATTCAAAACGTAATCTAGTATAAATGTCACTTTTTGCTTCTTTTGATCGAGAAAAACTGATTGTGGATTAAATAAAGTTATCTATATGTTTATGAACACAGCACAAGTATTTTTTGCATTGCCATGTTTTTGTCGTACGCTTGGGAAACAGTGAGTCTACTTATGTATATTCACTTCATAATGTATTTGTATTGCTCAACATTCAAATAAAAGAAATCCTAGGAATATTCGTAACAAATCAAAGCATCTAAATTGACTTAATAAAATTAATTTCCACAACATTTCTATTGTTTGATGTAGCCAATTAGCATTGAAATTCATGGGAAATAAGTAATGTCTCGGTGTTAATGTCTGCATGCATGTTTCACTATTTACCATCTGCTGCTAGCATGTCCATGTGTTTCCTCCTAAACCTAAATGTTTTTGTGTGTGTCTAGATGTGCGTTAGTGTGGTTAGCGCTGGAGCTAACTCAGTGGCCATCTCCGCTGGGGGGCTTGGAGTCGCGATGCCCTCCCGCTGCGCCTCCCCCGGGCAGCCAGGGGGAGACAGAGTGTGAGGTGGTCTGCTTGGCCATGCTGTAGTGGCTGATCACCGTGTAGAAGCGCCCCCTGGAGTTAGCATCCTGCGCGGCGTAGTAGGCCTCGAGGGACGCTGGGATGCACCGCTTGTGCTGGGGACAGAGGCAGAGGGAGAGGGTCAGTATCTGTGCGTCACGTTTGCTTCTTTTATGCTACTGTGACACATTTCCCCGACACTATTTTGGCTGATGAAGAAGCCAAAATGTTACCAATAATCATAAATAAATCTCATCTTGGCGAGTATGTGATCAGGATTACTCAAGGACTACAACAAGACCAAAACAAGTCCAGATCAGGATTAAAATGAGTTCAATTTAAGGCCAATTCAAGCCAAATGTGAACACGCCCTATGACATATCCGGGTTCCTTCATTATTTTACTCAAAGTTGTGATTGATTCATGCATGTTTGAGTAAATCCTGTGTCCTCAGAAAATCTTGCTTTCACCTACCCCCTATTCCCGCCCACATCCCTGTACTCAGTTGCATCCATCCATCCATCCATCTTCTGCCGCTTTATCCGGGGCCGGGTCGCGGGGGCAGCAGTCTGAGCAGGGACTCCCAGACTTCCTTCTCCCCAGACACTTCCTCTAACTCCTCCGGGGGGATCCCGAGGCGTTCCCAGGCCAGCCGAGAGACATAGTCTCTCCAGCGTGTCCTGGGTCTTCCCCGGGGCCTCTTCCCGGTGGGACATGCCTGAAACACCTCCCGAGGGAGGCGCCCAGGAGGCATCCGGAACAGATGCCCGAGCCACCTCAGCTGGCTCCTCTCGACGTGGAGGAGCAGCGGCTCTACTCCGAGCTCCCCCCGTGTGGCCGAGCTCCTCACCTTATCTCTAAGGGAGCGCCCAGCCACCCGGCGGAGGAAACTCATTTCGACCGCTTGTATCCGCGATCTTGTTCTTTCGGTCACTACCCAAAGCTCATGACCATAGGTGAGGGTAGGAACGTAGACCGACCGGTAAATAGAGAGCTTTGCCTTTCGGCTCAGCTCCCTCTTTACCACAACGGTCCGATGCAGCGACTGCATCACTGCAGCCGCTGCACCGATCCGCCTGTCGATCTCACGCTCCATCCTTCCCTCACTCGTGAACAAGACCCCGAGATACTTGAACTCCTCCACTTGGGGCAAGGACACCCCACCCACCTGGAGAGGGCAAGCCACCTTTTTCCGGTCGAGAACCATGGCCTCGGATTTGGAGGTGCTGATTCTCATCCCAGCCGCTTCACACTCGGCTGCAAACCGTCCCAGTGCATGTTGCAGGTCCGGGTTTGATGGAGCCATCAGGACAACATCGTCTGCAAACAGCAGAGATGAGATCCTGTGGTCCCCAAACCGGACACCCTCCGACCCCTGACTGCGCCTAGAAATTCTGTCCATAAAAATTATGAACAGAACCGGTGACACAGGGCAGCCCTGGCGGAGTCCAACATGCACTGGGAACAGGTCTGACTACTCAGTTGCAATTTTTTGAAAAATGTATATTCCAAGTCACACATTTATTTCCCTCTGTCCTGCTTAGCTTCTGAGAGCTGACGAGATCGGGCATTGGCAAACAGGTATGACCTACAGCAGGGGTGTCCAAACTGTGGCCCGGGGGCCAAATGCGGCCTTCAGACCAATGTTTGTTGGCCCTCAGTCGATCCAAACAATAAAAAGTAGTAGTTCTTACTGTAAAATTGGAAAAATGCAAACATGTTATACCAACCTTATATTGATGTTCCAAGCCTTATCAAAGGTGTGGAGGCATCAAAACTATGACAAATGCAACATTTCGAATGGTTCACTTTATTGTCAGGTTGTCTGTGGCCCTCTGCTCCAGATAAGTTTCAAAATGCCTACAGTATTTGTACTTGTATCATTCCCTGTGCTATGACCTCAGATTATAGGCTATTATTTGATGTGTAAAGGGTTTAAATTACTCTTCATTTTGCTTGACAGCCGCTCATTACGGACGCAAACTGCTGATGAATTACGAACTGCATTGCTTTGACAGAAACAGCCTCATGTCAAGGTCAGCGAGCGCCTTATCACTGTTTTTTACGTTGTTTTATTAGAGAAGGAGCCACACAGGCGACTGCAGCTCAGCGGGTGAAATCCGGGGGACAAATCAATACTTTTCATTGCTCTCTTTGCAGTGGTGGTGCTTGGGATTAGAGCTTTTGAGCCTTGAAAAGTGCACTTTGCCTTTGTGCCTACGTAGCTGAATCGTTGTTTTTCCCTGTTTCGCTCTCACACCTGCGCACTGCTAATAATAGACCGTACAGAACGCACTCGAGCTCGTGCGGAGAAAAAAGGTCTCGAAATGTTTCCAAGAAGATGTATTCCACCTGAGAAGATTAGATTCACCCATAGACAGGCAGGACAAGGTGACCTCAGGGTACGCGAGTGCTGCGGAGCTCGGAAGGCGTAAAGACCTGTCATTTAACGTGTAAAGTGAGAAACTGAAGTTACCTTGAACGAGAACTGTGTGTTAGCCATTACTTTGTACCACACCATTTTAATGTTAGTGCTAAGCCGTCGATTAGACAAATGTAATACATGTTTACTTCAACGTAAGATGGTAAATGAAGGAGCTGGTCATGTAAACTACATGTGAAATAATAGTTTTTGGTTAGTTAACACTCAACTTTGCTGGTTTTAGCGCCTTTTGCTTGGCATTAAACGTGTATGTTGCATTTATTCAATTACACTTGTTAAAATGCCTTAAAACACACATTCTTACTGTGAACAGGGTCGCCGTGTCACAGATCTGACCTGTAACGGCCTGCTTGTCTCCATGTAGATACCGTGAGTTTAAAGCCTAACTGTGGAACATTCCAGGCAAAGCAACAACATCCCTGCCGCATACTAAAATGAATACTTCCATGTTTGTTTCCATTACCCTGAAAAATTTTGTCGTAAAGTTATATTTCCACCACAAAAGAGTAGAAATATAACTTTACCATTGTTTGTTTGGAAACACAATTTATTTAGTTTCATTTGACCTTTTATTTGACCTTTAATAAAGACTATTTACTTGATATATTTTAATTTTGCATAATATCTCCAAAACGACAATTGTAATATAATACAGTTTTTATTATATCTCCCACCTTTACCAGTATGTTGACATCACACATAATGTAGACGACATGAATACAACATTTATCAGATTTTAGGACACTTTTAGTTTCTATTTATTGTATTGCTCAGTGAGATAACTTACTAAACAGTTTGTGGATTAAAAGAAACATAAGGTTTATTGTTTTATTGTTTCATTGGGATCCTCATTAGCTGCCCATTTAATGCCCGCTGGTCTTCCTGGGGTCCTCTTCAAAATGGTCATTACATTAAAACAAAGGACCAAAACATTTCAAAATATAAAAAAAAAAAATACTGTAAGAAAGCGTTATAGTTTCCTTATTTTTTATTTTTTTTTCAATAAGACTTTTTTTTGTAAGAATATTTAAATGAAAATGAAAATAAGTCTTACTTTGTCACATGTTCCGTTGGTCATCTGCAGTAACGTTAATGTCTTAAGTTTATGTTTCACTGATTCCAATGAAATGTGACTTTATAAAACACAGTCGACTTTATATAATGTATCTATAGCGTGATATCTGCGACTGTTTACAAGAGAAACCTTTCAGCTGTTGTTTCAAATAAATGCAACGAGCAGTAGATTAGCTCTGTGCCCACACGACTGGACAACACTCAAGGTTTAATCGATTATTTGGCACTCTAGACATTTTCTTTGAATGAAACCTACAGCACGTGTCCCTGAACCTTCCACAAAACTGAAATGTACGTAACAACGCCGCATTCATTCTTATTCAGAGGTAATGTTGGGACAAAACACGTGCAGAGAACGATGTTATAGTTGCACGAGTGATGTGAAAACTCTATTGATTAATGGCTGCTTGTCTAATTCGTCTAATTACCCCCGAAGTTTGGCAAAAGTAAAAGTAGAGCAGGTGTGTTTTGGTCCCCCCCCCCACAGGGAAAAGGCTGTCTCCTTTTTTCTTTTAGAGGATTGCGAGTGTGCGCATGGAGACACTGAAGGACGCGTTGCTCAAGGACACGGTGGCAGGTTTATTGTTTGCCATTACATGAGAATGACACCCGGATGGGAAAGTGTTTTATGGAGGCTGCGTGAGGCTCATTTTACGCTAGTTACAGCAAAGAATCGGACGCGACGTCGACGGGACTTTGCTCTGTGACACTTTAAACTTTACCAGGATGAAACTGAGCAAATGGACTTAAAATGTACAGTACAGCGGCACGATTAGTCACAGTTTAACGGGTGCAATTATCACATTTAAGTAGCACAATGTTCCCAGCAAACTACTAAGACCAGTTCAGACGACTGACGTGTTCTGAAATGCATGATTCTTGTATTAGTTATGTCATATTTTAGTCTTCTCTCTGTGTTTAAAATGCGCACTCTGAACTGAGTCTGGATTTGAAAACACAAATTGCAAGTCTAATCACAATTGTTGACAGTTAAATGGCAATTTTACCTCTTTCCACAATAGTTTACTTGTTTTAATCATAAATCCTGCAAACTTTAAACAGTATTTGGTTTTACTGTTGTGTCTTTTCTTTCATTGAACCTAAAATACTCCTCGTATTTCTTCTTCGCACTAATACTTTACCATGCATTTAATTTAGGTTTAATATGTTTGACGATGTGCAAAATCTGAACATGTTACTTCCCTATAATCTTTACTTTATCATTACTATTAGAGCAAAGCAAGTGCTATGTTTTTCTGTTAACAGCAATGAAAAAATGAGAAAGATTTGTTAAAATATTCTAAATAAACCAGATCCCAATTTAAAGATGCACTGTCACTTTTCTGGTGGAGCGTCAGCCACTTTCTTGCTTTCATTGAGATGTAATTGCTTTTTTTCTAAACTCATCAATCCTCAAAGAGACGAGCCGATACAAGGCCAACTCAGATCTGTGGAGAGGCGAGTGCGCTCACAATAAAAATAAACGTTTTGCAATGTATTTTTGAGCAGTAAAAGCACCCGTCTGTTTCAAAATAGAAACGTGTACTGAAAAGAGGTGTGACGTTCGACAGGTAAAAGCTCTGTAATTCTACTCTAGTCTGTACATGATCTGACCTAAATTGTACATTCTTTTATAATGAAAGTATTCTGCTATTTATTCTGTCCAAATGCTGCACTGCACAACCACAGTCAGAGCCAATTGTACAGATTATATTTGTGCTCTTCCTGCTCAGTCTGTGTGAGGCCCAAATCCACGTTTGATAGTTTAATGTTTCTATTCTCCTGCTGCTCTTGAACTGTACTGTGGGACAAATAAAGGTTCAATAATATTAAAAATGCATACAGTACAAAGCAGAACTGCAAAAAACTGCATATTTGTAAGTAAAAAAAACTAAATACACTTCAGATTTACTTCCAAAACTCCAGCAAATTCACTCAAAGTTCACTCTTTCCTGCTGTGATCGACAGTGTTTATACATTTGTACATTTGTCGATCGGCTGATGAATCAATAACAGATGAAACTGCTTTTTATTGTTTATTTTTACGTAATCTGAAAGCTTAACGCAGTAACCGCTCCATTCAGACATGCGGGTCAATGAAAAAACGCCGCGTACCGTACCTTTAAGAGCGAGGCGGCTGCTTTTATAAAATATGGAGCTGCAACAGGCATTTTCATCACCGCTTGTCATAAAAAAACCTTTATCCACAATCTAATAAATGCCTGACAAATAGCTGTGTTACTTTGTTAAACCAGCTACACTCCCCTTTATTGACCCTGCAATCAAATCCAAAGATGTGTGTGTGTGTTTGTGTGTTTGTATGTGTGTCTGTGTGTGTTTTTGTACGTAAATCACATTAAGGAGGCGGGTCATTTGACAAGTATGTATTACCTTGTATATGAATCCATCTGGACAGGCGTGGTCGTAGGTGAAGGCTTTATAAACCACCAGGAAAACAATGCAGGCGAGGAAGGCCAGGGCAAGGATGATCAGGATGGTGACCTGCGAGGGACAAACAGCGGTCAGTGCAAGAGTAATGGGCAGGATACTACGGTATATATGTTGTACTGGTCTGCATGTCACACCCAGTTCATGAGGCAGGAGTAAAACGTGCACACGGCCACACATCTTTACTAAATTGTAGTTTAGAGAGTTTATATTTAAGATTTAGATTTTTTCTCTATAGTTCTGTATCGTTTTACTTCCTGGTTGGACGTTCCAGTTCTTTTAGCTTAACCGTACTGTAAACCAGGACCAAACCATGTCTAATTAACTCAATGATTCTTGTTTGACGAATGAAATTACACGACAACACCTTTTAGATTGTGAAATTAATGTTTGAACTGTCAGAAAAATGCGTTACTTTCGCGTAATTTGTTCTTGAATTTTGTGCATTGCTGACATACTGTAGATAGAGCCGTCATTTTCAACCTTTTTCTTTATTTTTTTAAAATTCACTTGGGTCTAACCCTGCCACTTTCTCAACAAATGATGTAAAAATATATACAAACTTAGATAATTAATATATATAAACTAGAAATAAATACTTTAATAGGCTCCTGTACCAGATGTCAATTAACTTAATCTTGTGCTATAAAAAGGTGATATAGGAATTAAACTCCCACTATCTTGGATGATGGATGATGGATGTGCTCAGTTTCTTACAATGTAATTAGCATAACAATACTTTTAGTGATGTAAAGTGATACCAGAAAAGATATTCAGACTGTAAAGATTTATTGAATTTTCACACAAAACAGTCGACATCAACTTGGCTCAAACTGGTCCGATGACACAGTGATTGACAGGTGGATTTAACCAACGACAATACAGTTTGAACTCTTAGAAGAAGGGTTAGATTTATTTACCACTTCAAGGCAATGTAAAAACAGGAAGAGTAAATGTTTAGTATTTTCCGGTTGCTCGCACCAGCCAAAAAATGCATAATAGAGAAGAAAAAAACACATATAAGTCGCACTGGAGTATAAGTCGCATTTTGGGGGAAATCCAAGACCAATCTTGAAATGCAATTTAAAATAATATCTCAAAATAGGTTGAAGCTTAAAAGACGACATTTTTTTTGTCTCTCTCTGGACCCCCTCCCCCCTCAAAAGACTAAAAAATGTCTGGCATCACATCAAATTTTATGCGTTGATAAAACGATAGTTGCTTGATAGACCCTGCTCACCTCTAGTGAAAATCCCTGAACATCCTTTGGTAAGTTTATATTTAGAAGTTATGAACTCTCCAAATAATGTCCAGTTTACCAAAGCATCAGTTTTACCCCAAATCACTAAATCCATTGAATTCTTCTTCCTCTGTGTCACTTCTAAACAACTCCGCAAACTCCAGAGGAAGTGCAGATTCTTCTTCTGCGTCGCTTAGAGCCTAGAGCGCCCTCTTGTGAAATAAGATAAGATAAGATAAGATATTCCTTTATTGTCCCACATGGGGAAATTTCATTGGTGCAACGCAGGTAGATACAGAGGTAGATACAGAAGAACAGATCACTTATAGGAAGTCTGAAAAACACTTTCAGTAGAAGATCTCCTATAAATAAATAAAAACTCCCATAGACAAATAAATAAATAAATACCATTGCATGTGATCCCGACGGTAATTGCACATGAATATGTGTCACGACAGCACATAGATTGCACATGAATTTCACAGTAATTGCACATGAATTGCACATGAATTCCAACAGCAATTGCACATACGACAGAATTGCACATCAGTATTAGGTTAGGTCAGTATTGCGACGGGATAACGTGACGATCTCCGGGTAAGACGACTGTTCTCCTCAGTTTCATGAGTTCCTCCTTTGTGGAAACGCGGTACGGCGCCGGCCGGGGGGCGGGGCCGGAGCCGGGGGGCGGGGCCGGAGCCGGGGGGCGGGGCCGGAGCCGGGGGACTCAGAGCCAAAACACATCGCAACGACACGACGAAAACACTCAATCCAGCCGAATAAAGTCAAAACAAGTTAATTTAAAGCGATTCCAGTGCGTGTCCCGATCGTTCGTGAAGTTCCTCTTTCATATAAACGTGTATATAAACGTGTACCGACGACACGCCGTACTTTAGCGCGGCCGGAGGGCGCGGGGGGGGGGGGCTGGTGGGCTCGCTCGGAGCTAGCTCACGTCACAACAACACAACGAACGCAACGAAAAACGCTCAAATCCAGCCGAAAAAAGTCAAAAACAGTTGAATTAAAAAACTATTCCAGCGCGTGTCCCTATCGTACAGTAAAATAGAAAAAACATATTAACTATATTTACAAAATATAGGAGATAAAGCACAATAAGTGTGAGAAAGAAGAGAGAGCGTTTACACCGGGCTGCCAGCTGTACCAGCGCCTTATGACGTAACCCATTGCTAGTGAGAAAATAACAAATAACATCACATAAAAGTTGCTCCCGAGTATAAGTCGGCCAAAACTATGTAAAAAGCGACTTATAATCCGGAAAATACGGTACATATAGATGACATTTGCTGGCGTTGCGATAACTAGCTTTAAACGTGCGAGTGCGGACGTGCTCTTAAACGCGCCGTAAATGGCGGTCGCGGAGTGGGCGGTTCGGGTCAGTCTCCGCTCAAGGCCGCTTGTTCCTGAGACTGAGGAGACGAATGACTCCGACACTGTTAACGCACCGCTCTGTTTCCCCCGGGCGCCTCCTTCAGATAAACATAAGATATCACTGACACACGGGGAGCGACACGGTGGCCTGGAGGGACACTTTTAGAAGCACATTCGACGACGCATTTGGAGATTTTTTGGGTCCACAAGCGGTGGTTCGGACGCACGGGTTATAGCGGCGATAAAGCGGCAGCGTTTGTACTTTTAACGGCGATCCAGAGTACACACTTCTGCGATACTTTTTAAGGAGTGGGTCTTGTCGCCGCGCCGTCCATCGCGCCTCGAGCCAAAGTCAAAAGGAACCGTGCAATCACATCCGACACGTGTAAAGCAAATGAGTTCTTCGATCATCTTTCATTTAGAACAACATCCACTTCTCTCACCTCAGATCAACAGTTTTGTCATTGAATCTGCAGAAATTTTGTGATGTTTTTCAGTTTACTTTTTTCCTCAGAAACAAAGATATGACTTTTATTTTTTATTTTTTTGTGTGAATAGTTTTAAATAATAATAAAAAAAAAATGGTTGTAGTGAATGTATGTGAATTTTGACTGTAAAAATTAATACATATTGCATCCGACTATTATTTTAGAAGTCAAAAGATTACTTCCGTCATAAATCCGTACATTGAGACTTTATAAATCATCATCAAGGTCAAAATATAGTGACCTAAGGCTTTTAGATAGAGAATATTTACAGATAGTGTAATTTTAATGTCTATTTTTGACATTTTGATTTAATACTGCAGCTATCTTTGTTATAAAAAGGTATTTTAGTTTTTTAAAGTCTGTTTAGTCTAGTTAACAATTACCATTATCAAAATACAAATTAGTTTTTTTAATATAGTTGACATGTCACAATTAGTCTGCAACATTTATTTTAGTTTCGATGCCTTATTTCTGGTGAAAACACATCCCTGAAGTTACAGATCGTCATTTGGACAAAAACAAAACGTACAGTATGTGGCAAACACCAGCTCGCATTGATCCACAAGCAGCAAAACAAATCAGTTTGTCATTTGTCATTTACTACAATAGCTCTCTTTCCTTCCTTCTCTCTCTCTCGCTCTCTTTCACTCCGAGGTTACAAACGAATTTAATCATTTCCCTCGTGAATTACATTTTGCCACATAAACCGGCCGCCCGAGGTCATGAGGCGTTACAGATTAAGCCGAGTATGCGTCGCAAACAATAACATTATTTGAATTCGAACCACACTAAATGCTGCAGTTTTATCCACATTCTCTACGGTACGTCCGCGACACTGTGAATAATGGTTCATGACGTCGGATGGATTTGATACGACCAAGAAACGCATTTATTTCTTGGACAAATGTAGGCGGTTGTGTGAAAGTTTGATGGATTCATTTTCCCGGCACAAGGCCTAATTTGTCTCAAGTTGATTACCATATAAAAGGATTTGTTTCCGTCTACTCCCGACTCGTGGCCTGATTGGGTTTCTGAAGAGAAAAAAAAGCGTTTAATTAGAATTATGCTAATGTAATGCGAGGGATAGCTCTGCGTAAAATGGTACTGTCTGTCACACGCTGCCGTGCCATAGGGTTCTGCAGTTTGTGCTTTTACAGATCAGAGGTAACATCGTTTGTATGGAAGTAATAGTAGAAGTAGAAGCAGTCGTAGAAGTAGCAGTAGTAGTAGTAGTAGTAGTAGAAGTAGTAGAAGTAGAAGAGATAGTGGCTCAGAGAATAGACTTTTTTTGCTTGTGCACAAGTCTCTCCATGGCCTAGCACCATGGTCGGAGCCAAGCCCTGGCTTTGGGGCTTGAGCCCCGGATCTTTGTCCTGCTAAACGTGGACCGGCCTCCTGCTGGTCCCAGAGTCAGGACTAAACATGGACCGGCCTCCTGCTGGTGCCAGAGTCAGGACTAAACATGGACCGGCCTCCTGCTGGTGCCAGAGTCAGGACTAAACATGGACCGGCCTCCTGCTGGTGCCAGAGTCAGGACTAAACATGGACCGGCCTCCTGCTGGTGCCAGAGTCAGGACTAAACATGGACCGGCCTCCTGCTGGTGCCCAGAATCAGGACTAAACATGGACCGGCCTCCTGCTGGTGCCAGAGTCAGGACTAAACATGGACCGGCCTCCTGCTGGTGCCCAGAATCAGGACTAAACATGGACCGGCCTCCTGCTGGTGCCAGAGTCAGGACCAGACACGGAGAATCTGTGTTCCAGTTCTATTCCAGTGCTCTGGGGCAAAGGTCTGGAATAGCCTTCCCAAGGTTGTGAGACAAGCCTCCACCCGGAGGTCTGCCTATTTCCAAGGCCAACTGCATGATTTCCCCTTGCAGCCAGTAGATGGCACCAATCCTCTGAGAATACACTGCCAGTGACTTCCTGGTCACAGCAGAAGTTGTACCGATCATAAGACAATAGAAAAGCTTGGAGCGACTCTGGCGATGATTTATGGACTTAAAAAAGCAAAGAAGATTCTCTGAGCCACATCAGTTATTGAAGAAATGTCAGTTTCTCGAGGAGCTGGGGAGGGCTATTTTTGACTGTCGGAGGGGAGAGGATTTTCAAACCAGGTTTCATCAAACTTGCGTGAATGAAGCTGAATGCTACTGCAGGTATGTTTTAGATGAGGGAACAATGTAAGAACATGGTTAAAAGCTCAATGGTGCATAATATGTGCCCTTTAAGTTTCACTTTTGTGTTTCCTCATATAGTACTTTATATCACAGGCAGCACCGCTTATACTACGTGGGTTAGTTTTTTTATGTAGCCAGGCGCTCCATGCATTGGGACATTACACTTTTACCTGGACTGAGGAGGACCTTGGTGGAAATCGGATGTTATTAAAGCCAGATCATATTAAATGAACAGTGTATACCATATATTTATTGACATCAACCCGTCCAGGGACTGCAGGTGGAAATTAGCAGCTTTTCTATAACCTGGCACAAGCATCTTTCATGTAGGTCAATGTTTTATCTGCATTGTCCCTGATAAAGAAACAAATAAACTCCAGGTAAATAAGGTGAGGTAAGGTAAGTTCAGTAAGTTGTCTGGACATGTTCTTTCTTGTGTCAGCTTCAGTTTGCCGATAAGATTAGACACTGAGCGTGGCTAATCATGATACACTACCCGTCCGCCTGCCCGTCCGCCTGCCCGTCCGCCTGCCCGTCCGCCTGCCCGTCTGCCTGAACGTCTGCCTGCCTGTCCGCCTGCCCGTCTGCCTTCCTGTCCCCCTGCCCGTCCGCCTGCCTGTCCGCCTGCCCGTCCGCCTGCCCGTCCCCCTGCCCGTCCGCCTGTCCGTCACCCCCCCCGTCTGCCTGCCCGTCCCGCTGCCCGTCCCCCTGCCCGTCCCGCTGCCCGTCCCCCTGCCCGTCCGCCTGCCCGTCCCCCTGCCCGTCCCCCTGCCCGCCCCCCTGCCTGACCCCCTGCCCGTCCGTGGGAGTCAGAGCTCTCCTTCACTGTGTTTCTCCCTGAGGTTTTGTAGTTTTCCCTTGGACAGAGGACGTTGACATTTCCTATGAACAACGTTTAATCTGCTTTCCACTGTCGCCCTTCGAGGCAACTGCTGTGATTTGAACTGTGATTTCGGGAGCTACAGACATAAATTCAATTGAAGTGTCCTGTAGCCACTTCGACAAAAATTAACAAAACGATTGTTTAATCTGCAGCGCTCCACAAGTGCTGCCATTTTGTCGTGATGAGGTTTAAGAGCCGGAGGAAATCAGAGCTGCTGTTTTCAACCCAGAAGTAAATGGACGTAATCGTTTTTAGGGCGTCATAGACTTTAACCATTCAGCCAACAAAAAGTGAATCAGTGCAGTCGCATTCCTCTGCCTGTAGTAGTGTGTACGCCGCAGTAGCAGTAGCGGCATTAATAACATATACTGCGGTACCTTTCCTCCTTTGTGCACCTGTGCTTTTGTGTCCGTCACGCTCACGGTGCGTCTTTAAGGATCGCTCGCTCTTTATTGGATTTGTCAGTAATGTTTTATGTTCGGACCAATTAGTGGCGATCATTAGTATCCATCAGGTTTACGGGGGAGGACAGGGACGCGCCGCTAAGTGTCTGTTTACACACGGGACGCGGCTAGAAGCATTAGCCACTGTTGACACTCGTGCTAAATCATATCCGTGCACTTCACATAGCGGCGCACACCAAACCAACCCGGCGTTTTGGGAATAGACGGGCGACGACTGATTAAAAGGCTTCAGCGAAAGTAGCAAAACATGAAACCACTTTATTAGCACCAGGGATTACCGTAAAAAGCGCCGCACGTCACGGAAAACCACTGGCTTTGCCTTGACACTTTAAAGTCTTCCGAAAATATAGAGAAAAATGGATGGATAAAATAGGGGAATTTAAAATGACAGCACTTTGTAGATTATTCATCGGACAAAACAGGCGGAATTTCACACTCAGATTGAGGTCGTGGCTTTCAAAAACGTGACGTGGATTAGTCAGATTAACCGCGCTATAGCTTTGACGGTAAAAGGGATTATGGCGTTTTAATATGTAAACAATCGCGGCGTCCGTCAACACCAGACGGGCGTTTTGTGCATGAGAATAAAGCAGAACTGGATGGTTGAAGGCTGATTACTATCGCTCTGTCTTTCACTAATTAGTTTCAAAGGTTTAATAATGTCGTTGTATTGAATTTCATCAGCCACTTCCACATCTTTGGGAAAAAAAGTTCTTACTACTTCAACAACAACAACAACTGACAAATATGGGCCTAAGTGGGTCAAAATCGGTTACGTAAAAAGGGCTAGAGTCATGTCAGTTCAATTTATTCTCCAAAAAGGTCAAACAAAATGTGAAGTACTTTTTATCAGGCGTTTTTTGTGACAATATCGTTACTATTCATAAGCATATAATAATAATAAGAAGGCAAAGGAAAGATTTCACTGTCTTTTACGATCGTTTGCGATTGTTTCTGACTAAAACTATAACTTTATATCACGCCATCCTCAGTCCCAACATGAAAATAACCACAATGACGATTAAACAGTTTTATGAAGAACTGTGAGGAAAAAGCACACGTAATATACATACAAGACTTGAACGCCTTCAGCTTCCTCCTCCTTTTGGCCTCCCTGAACGAATCATTACTTGAAAAATCCTTGTTGGCGCTGCAGTGGGCTGCGCTCGGTTGAAATCCATTAAAAATCTATCTCGACCTTTCTCCATTATTCATAATCTGCAGTAAACCTGCGGAGGGCGCCTGGATAACGCTCGCACCTCACTCCGTATACATGGAAGTACTCTTCGACTGTAATACTTCTACCTGACAGGATTAAACTTTGATAACTACCGCATCTGGGGCAAAGGTGAAGCGCTCAGATTATCAGATATTGAGGAGAACAGCAGTGGTATTAAGGATAGAGGAGCTCAGTGATCTTTGGAAAGGTCAATACTTGACTTTGACGTCTACGAACATGGTCGCTCTTCCTCCGACGCAGCAGAAAGTGGTGAAGGCGCTGCATGGGGCGAGTGCGGGCGTTGCCAGCGTGATAGTTGTTGTTGTGACGTTTTAGTGGTTTTTCAGAAGAAGCAGGGCAAACGGAACGTAATAGGACAGAACAGCTGAAGCGACACTCTGAATGGAAAATCTACAAATGCAGAACCTTTTTGTGGTACTTTACATTTACATATTATAACTATTCAATACGTTCAATTCATTTTGTCGAAGGGCTACAGTGAAAAACAGATTAAACATTGTTCATAGGAAATAAGCAAATGGATAATGTCCCAGAATCCCCTGTCCTGAGATCCTCCTCAGCGAGAACAAACTACAAAACATCCCAAAGTCACGTCGGATGGATCACCAAATGTAACAGGAAAAAACGTTGGGCCGCTGAAAAGAATCCAGGACAAAGTGAAAGAGGAAAACCCTGAGCAGGATGTTATTTTCCGTGGCTGTATCCTCCATCAGGAAACACTAAGTCTACATTTCACCTTAACCATTTCGTGGATCCCGTTGTAAAACTTGTGAACTTTACACGTGCATCGTCACACCAGCCACCTGTTCCTGGCCCGGCCCCTTGGTCAAATTTCAGAACCCATTGTGGCCCTCGGGTCAAAAAGTTTGCCCACCCCTGTCCTACACCCACAGACGGACAGGCTGAAGCCATAGTGGTCATTATCCAACTCAAAGATGTATTTAGATTGATTCATGCTTGTTCCTGGGTGTTAAATACCAGAGCTCTCGCTTGAGGCTCCTAGCATCACACCCTGGTGAACCTCAGAGGGCCTTGCCACGTGAGGGTGGTAGAGGTATCTG
Organism: Eucyclogobius newberryi; assembly: GCF_026437365.1. Lineage (NCBI taxonomy): Eukaryota > Metazoa > Chordata > Actinopteri > Gobiiformes > Gobiidae > Eucyclogobius > Eucyclogobius newberryi. Next base: position 3,624,764 of record NW_027315779.1, read on the forward strand.
CTCTCGTGGAGGGAAAAGTTCTTGTTCAAACGAGTCAGAAGAGGATTCGGGACCCGCCTACTTTTTCCCTCTCGACATGAATCACAAATGCAACTCAGTTTTGGCCGTATTAACAGGGTCCAAATGCTCAGAAGTCATGCATATTCTGGAAGGACATGTCGATGAGAGAGACGATGGAGACGATGGACCAACTACATCAGAGACAGTTCTTCTCCTGAGAACTGCACAACCTTGAAAAGGCCAAAAGAGTGTGTGAACGAAGCTGTTTGAGACGTGCACGATCCTCAGCGCTCGGAAATGAGGACGGGAACGGGCCCAGGCTGTACATCTCCACAAAGAGTCGGCATTTACGATAAGTAAAAACAAACGCTTCTTTGAAAAGTAACCTTGAACTTTGACGTTACATTTAAAGTAGTGGTTGTTAAAGATCTCTGTGACGAACCGTTTCAAAGAGCAAAGGTGTCTTTGCTGTTTGTGCTCAGGGGAAATGTTTAGACCGTGACTGAGAAAATAACTTTATCTTTGGTGTCAGGCTGCCAGGGGTTTACTATCTAATTTTTATTACAATGACCTCAGGCGTTCGGTGCGTGCCCACTGAGCATTAAGACAAAACGGATGGCTCTCTGAGGGACAGTGGACATAATAGAACTGCTCTTAGGCAATAATCATTTCCACATCGTTCCTAAAACATGTCCTGAGCCTAACGAGCCCAAAGGGAAACGGGGCGAGGTAACAGCAGGGCCAGATTAGGTTCATGCCAGTGTTTGCATTAGACAGACAAAGAGAGGAGGACATTTTCACGCGGGACGTTCCAGATACAAGCGTAACCTTATATATATATACGAATATACGACGCCTGCCAGAATATTCACAGAAATAACATATCGAAGGGTCACGAAAACCAAATCGCATGTACTTCAGTAAGTAACTGTGCGAACAACATGTACTTTAGATCGTTGTGTCTTGAAATGCTTGAGTTTCTTGTATAACGTTAGCAGTTTATTCCCTCAAATGCGTCTGGAGGTGTTTAAAATGTGCACTGTTGACAAATCTAATCTCAATCTATAACACATGAGCGTTAAAATAGAAAGAAATACGTCAACGCGACACAATTCACGAGATTCAGACAGTAAAAGATGCGGTTCAGTTCATCATTTTGGGGTTTATTATATATATATTTTTCCTGTTATTGCAGCCCAGTTTATGAAAAAGTGTAACTCACCAGCATTAATGGGTTTTTCTGTCCAAGAAATAAAAAAAATCAGACAAGATAATCCTCCTCAGCAAGTCTTGTGTCGCTTTTGTAACACAAGCTCTTGGGGCACGAGATCTTATCCTTTTCTAAACTCTTTTCTATTCAATTTAGAACTCGACCAGCCGCATTACTCACATATTCCAGCAGGAACCTGTCGCCGTCATGTTCTGCAGTCGTTTATGTGACTGTAAAATTATTGTAGCAGTCGATTTAATGATATCGACGCTTACAGCAACTATTAACACAATTTAATTACAGTTCTGGCACAACGCATTTCACCTTAAACCATTAACAATAACCGCTTTCACCGACTGCAAACCTGAGAGATGGCGAAGAGACACTAAAGTTACACAGATGCTGAATTGAAAATAACATCCATAATACTGTATTTTTATATATAAGTCGCACCAGCCAAAAAAATGCATAGTAGAGAAGAAAAAAAACATATACAAGTCGCACTGTAGTATAAGTCGCACCAGCCAAAAAAATGCATAATAGAGAAGAATAAAACATATATAAGTCGCACTGGAGTATAAGTCGCACCAGCCAAAAAAATGCATGGGTGAAATGTGTGAAATTAACAAATATCACACAAGTCGCTCCGGGCGTATAAGTATATAGTATATAAGTAGTAGTATAAGTATAAGTCGCACCCTGACCAAAACTATGAAAAAATGTGCAACTTATAGTCCGAAAAATACGGTAATAAAGAACTCACCAATTACACTTTGAAATATGAATGTTTAGTTTAACATTGTGTGACTGGAAAATACACTTTGCCGATGTCGGGATGTGTGTGTGTGCGTTTACGACTGACCACTGGTCTTTGGAGCTGCCACGGGCGCAGAACGGCAGCCGGCCTCCCCCAGTCTGCCCCCGGGCATACGAGGCGATGTCAAAAACAAGCCACTAAGACTTACCGAAAACCCTGTGTGAGGAAAGTATTTGCCTGGGCCACTCCTGCGCAGTGAAGCCAACGGGAAATGGGCTTTTTGAGTGTATTTCTAGTCGCAGTCATAACACCATCGTTTTATTTGATTCGGCAAAAGACTTGAAATGAAGATGTACCGGATAAAACACTGAACATCTGACACTGATGATGACAAATCCCTGCAATATCGAGACAGCAGCAGCAGCAGCAGCAGCAGCAGCAGCAGCAGCAGCGTCTGACACACCATGTTCTCCAGTTTCCTTTTGCTCGTGTTGCTTTAACATGCAGCACGTCTCTCCTGCCGTCCGCCCAACAGGAAACACACTCTCTCTCGCTCGCTCCTTCTCTCTCTTCCTCTCTCCTCCATTCATTTTTACACAACTCCCGCTCTCTCCCTATGTCTCTCTCCCTTTTTAAACCCGCTCTCTCTGTTGAACTCTGTCTCTCCCTCTATACCTATCGCTTTCTCTCTATATCTCTATTTATCCCTCTCTATACCTATCTCTTTCTCCCTGTTTCTGTTTACCTCTCTCTGTTTAGCTACTCTGTGTATTTAACTTAGTCTCTCACTCACTCACTCACTCACTCTCACACACATACGAGAAATGGTGGTGATAAATGGGACGACACAGTGACAGAGGCGAGAGAAATAAAGCGGAGATGATACAGACAATAAAGCCTGAGCCGCGGGTCACTCCTCCAGATAACACAGCCAAACCGGCACAATCTGCTAATGCATCCATCAATACCACGGCAACGGACGTGTGCACTGCCATCTTTCATTCAATAAGCCACCTCACCTGGCGTCTAGTAATAGTTCAACCTGATAATCGACTGTTGTGCCATTAAGTACGCCGCGTAATCGGTCCACAAAACAAGTACTTTTTTTTGTGTTTCTCGTCTTAATATGCTACAATAAAAATATCTTTGCGTGGTCTGGTTTTTGTAGGTTTTATGTCAAATGCCAGTTAGAAAAACACCACTGGATGTAGGTCAGTTGATATTGACTAAACAAGTGTCTAACAATTGTGTGAAAAAGTGCTTAGTTCACACTTGTGTTTAGGAGCTGCACATTATAGCGCAAAAGTATCGACATTTCCATATAGCAACAAACTAAATGTATCGCAGTGACGTCAAGGATCTCAGAAATGTACTGTTTTGTCATGAAAAGACAGATTTAATTGGGTATTTTTCTTTCTAAGTCCTGAATTAGCCGCGAGTCAATGAAGGCCTTACAATTGCAGGGAGGAAAAAAAACCAATACGATTTAGCAATTGCTCAGGCTCACTGTGTACGTGACCGAGCAACAGTCATATCTTTCATTATCTTTCATTCCCGCCGTCAAACACGTCACTATTCTTCAAGTTTGTGACCAGCTTCATGACATTTAACTTTCCGAATGACGAAATAAACCAGCTGCAGTATTTACTGAATTACAGACACAACATTTTGCTTCTAAAAGTGTCATGATTGTAATGTTTTAGTTCATACAATTGTGAATAATAACAAATTAACCGATTAACAAAAATTATCTTAGAATATTGCAATAATATTGACATTAACAGCACTATTTTCCGGTAAGTACATTTTTGATTATTCCGGGAGTTTTTTAACATTATTTTTGGACAATGTCTTAGTAGTTTTAATAATGAAAAATTGAATAAAACAACCAATTAAAAGCATCTCAGACATAATTCACAAGTATAGACAACGTTAAACTGTTGCCAGCAGAGGGCGCAGAGACCGGACTTGCTGCTGCACCGTGGAGTCGCTTGAATGCGGCTTCGTGACTGTCGCCCTCAAGCCTGTTTGTACCTTTAAGTGCTCCATTTTGTGAGCGCTGGTCAGACCACATCCATTTAAAAGTTCCAGTGCATTAAAACTAACCTCACATTAAAAACCCGGAGGCTGAGCGCTTAATTCCGGTGGGCTCCGGCTGATTAATGAACTTAATGAACCAATGAGCGCTGCACTGCACACTTTGACACTTGTGTCCCGAAGCAAGACTCCGGCCACTACATACGACACCACCGCACACCAAGGACACTCCAAAAACACCACAACAAAACACATACTGTATTATATCAAGACCTGCTATTCCCTTCAATACAAGATTACAAGGTGTGATTTAGGGCTGGGCAATGCGGCGATATAAATTTAATCGTGATGCAATTCCTATTTTGACAGTAATTTTGTTTTGAAATAGGCAAAATGTGTGTTTAAATGTCTTGGTCGAGGTTCAAAATGTAAATAAAACCCAAAATACCAGAAATATTGCTTTTTCAGATCCTTTTAGCGGTTTTAATTATAGCCGATACACTACATATTCTAATTTAGCATATGAAAACAAAAAACAAAACAAAAAAACAATTGTGATATGATAATTCTTTTCGATATTTATCCTGATCAAATTTTAAATTGTGATTTGGCCTCAAGAAAATCGTGAAATAATTTTTTGGGCATATTGCCCCACTCTAATGAGTTTCAAAAACATATAAAGAGGGCTATGAAATAACCCTAAAGGTGCACTATGTAACTTTTCAGGTGTATTACCTGTGCAGCAATAACAGAACTTAACTGTCCCGCTCCGTGAGACTGGACGAGCACGAGCTGTTGTTACGGAAACGTGCGTGCCTTGGCGCTCATCATACTTTATGACCACATAATATGATGTGACGGTCCCATTGAACCACGGACCTTTGCACTGGTGGGTCAACATCTCCCACCGACTCAACTACTTACTATTTGTAAAACTGTTTTTTTTTTGTTTTCGCTTCAGTTCAAGTGCTGAAACTCCGCGTTCCAAAGAGCACAAAGCCAGTTCTTAAAAATGTCTTTCAGCCGCCGCAGCAGCAGGGCACCGCCGCAGAGTATTTCAAACAGCACACTTGTATTGATTTTCCTGCCCAGAGCTGCTCTGCCGACGTTGCTGCTAATCGGGTGCCTTTTCCTCAAAGTATTTTTTTACCTGTTTTTGTTGAGAAGAACAAAGAAATGTCAGCGCACACACAAAAAGAAGGGTGTCTAGGAGTCTCCTGCGGTGGACTGGGACGACTGGCTTCTGCGGGATCCAGAGGGAGTGAGTAACACGCTCAAACTAACCTTCAAAACGATGATTGCGATTCAGTTGAAGTGGTTTTGCGAATTCCATTGTGTCTAATCGTAAATATAATGGTTAGAAATTGTCATCGGAACACGAGCAAATGTTAAAACCGAGATAAATACAACAAATATACAGTCAGTTTAAGCAGTTGAGTCAGTAAGGCTAGAGTGCTTGTTGCAAGTAAGTCTTTAAAGACATCTACAGAGTTCGAGGAGCACGGGACAGAGGGAGATTGTCCCAAAGTCAGGGTGCGACACCTTTGAAAGAGCGAGATGAGGGACCGGGTCGAGCTGAAGGGTCTGAGCAGGTCAACGGCGCACACTTTCCTGCCCGTGTAGTGCTCGAAAGGTCAAAACCCAGACTTCAAAGTGAACTCGATACAAAACAAGGAGATAAAAACGCTATAGAAATTAGGTTTGCAACGACCTTCTTTCAAGTCATCATGGGATATTCTCTGGAGAATGTTGAGCCAATTCATGAATTTAATGTGAAAATGCGTGAAAAAGCGAAGCGCCGTTTTTGCACTGCAGTACTTTGAGATTTGGATTGAAATGCAAAGTGCTACAACTGATGAAGCGGTCGAACAGCGAGGAGACAAAAGCCTGGATGATCATCTCAGGTTCTTTTTTAGATACCGTCCAGCTAAGTTTTGAGATGCAAACAAAACAGCCTCATCAAAAGTCGCACCAAGATTTCCGTTTTGACCTTTTTCGTACGATTGTGATGATGATTTTTGATGGATGCCACGACCTGGGGCAAGTGAAGTACAAATGTGCCTCAAAACCTTTCAATTCTAACGCACATAGACAAAAGACTTGCCCTGTTTCTCATGAAGCAGGTCAACCAAAAGGAAATCTGAGACATTTATGACAAACTTTCTCCATTGGAACAGCTTGAGTTTTGCTAAAGTGTTTCTGATCCATGCAGAGATTTTTTTTTAAAGCTTTAATCACTCAAACCCCTGCAAATCATTCAAATCAGTGTCAACAATGCATGATTACCGTAATTTCCGGACTATAAGTCACACCTTTTTTCATAGATTTGGCCGTGGTATGACTTATACTCCAGAGCGACTTATGTGTGATATTATTCATTATTTTCACACTGGCAACCGTATTTCACAAGAGGGCGCTCTCGGCTCTAAGCGACGCAGAAGAAGAATCTGCACTTCCTCTATCTCTGGAGTTTGTGGAGTTGTTTAGAAGTGACACAGAGGAAGAAGAATTCAGTGGATTTAGTGATCTGGGGTAAAACTGATGCTTTGGTAAACTTGTTAGCATGTTCTTTATGCTATAGTTATCTGAATAACTGTTCATATGTTACGTTAACATACCAGACACTTACCACAGTTCTGTCTGTGCCTCATGTAGCTGAAGGTGTTAGCGTTAGCATACGTACACCTATTCACCATATTCTCTCATCTCTTATTATTTTAAATTGCATTTCAAGATTAAATGTCTGTTCTTGGTCTTGGATTTTATCAAATACATTTCCCCCAAAAACGCGACTTCTATATGTTTTTTTCTTCTCTATTATATATTTTTAGGCAGGTGCGCCTTATAGTCCAAAAAATACGGTATTTAGTTTGCTTCTCTTTTGTGTCCCGACATTCAGCGTAAGCCTACAGTATGTGCTCAGATCAGCACGTCCTTAGCTATACATCCAAACTATATCCAAACCTCTGCCTCTCGACATCGAGCGGCCGTGAAAAGAGTCCGTTTCCCGCCCGAGCTTTGCGGCCGAGTTCACCCGAGGTCGACGGAGAGCATTGTTAAATCTTAACAAGAGACAATAACCGCAGCGCGAGAGAGCGAGGCGCACAAGATGGCCGACCGCACACTGTGGCTGAGTGTGTTGAAGAAGGGAAGAGGAATACAGGGGCCAAGAGGTGAAACCAGCAAACAAGACGCAGGGCAAAAGAGCGTGGCAATACATCATTTAACATCACATTCACCTATGGAGGTTATAAACACGTCGTTGAGGATTATTATAGTATTTGTTCTGGCCATTGTTGTAAGGTCAACGGTTAAACTTTAGACAAAACAGAACGGAGACATGAAAAGACTATGATAACGTCCCACAGTCCAACGTCCCACAGTGTCAATCAAGAAGAATTCATGTTTCTCAAGGGATTTTTTTCTATCAATTAAAAACCCAGTAAAAGATAGATTTGTTGAACGGCACAAGAAAAGGTACAAACTGCACATTCAACACCTTCTACACCACTGAAGCAAAGGTTGAATTAAAAAAGGAGAATGTAGAATGTAGGAATTCTTGGTCAATTAAACCCTTTTGGTCGATTCATGGACTAAAAGGCGACGCGTTGTTTTGGCAAAAGCCCTCATAAAATCCCTCTGAACTAAGAATCTTTATGTATCAGACCCAGGGCCGGCCCAAGCCTTCAGGCTTCAGGGGGCCCTAAGCGAAAACATTTTTGGGGGCCCCTCACCACGTCATCAGAATCAGTTTTATTGCCATTGTCAGTAAACAATTCACATATGGAACTTTCTTCAACGCAAACAAAGCGCACCAAAACTCCAGGGCATCCGTTTGCCAGTTAGTTTATTCTCAACACCTCACAAGCTCAAATATTGCTAACTTAAATCCCACAATGCAACTTGGTATTCCGCTGGCATCATTCTACTCCCTGTACAAATAACACACGTCCCAGATATGTTTTTAGGCGTATTTGTGGGCGTTAAGGGTTTACAGCCACATTAGCACATTATTTATTTATTTTTTTCTTCTGGTGCATTTTAATGTGGTGCAGCCGGCTAAAGTAAGAGTCAAATGTTGAGGTTGTAATGCTATAAAATGATGATGTGATGAAACTGTGCCAGGAGAAAATGATTAAAGCCAGTTATTAATACATTAGTGTACTTAATTACTCAATACAATATTGGCTATGAAAAATAATTATGGTCAAATTGATTAATTTTAACTGAAAATGTAAAAGTAATAGTTATCCTTACTAATTTATCTTTTACAGCTCCCAACTGTTCCTTCTTGCCAAAGTGAAAAAACAAGTTTTATTAAATTAAACAAATGGCATAAGTATTGCTTGATTAACAATTAACACTGATAAAACAAACATGTTATTCCCAGAGAATGAACAGAACGAGAAGTGAAGGTCCAAATCTAGCTAGTTTCTGCAACTTTGCCACTTTTATATAAAAATATATAGTATTATTCTATAACAGACGTAATCATAATATGTCTGGTTATTTTTCACTATCAATTTATTATAATTTATAACAAATAGTCTAATGATGCTTTTTAAATAAATGTAATGTCATGTTTGTTCTGATCAGAACATCAGACACTGGACTCCCGCATGAAACAATGCTGCGATGTGATTGGCTGATAGACCTTACATATATAAACCTTTACGTTCCTCTCATTGCACTTTAAGAAGTCAAAGTAAAACAGACGTCACGAGTCACGATTGATCTCACACATGGTGATGTGAGAGAGAGGGACGCAAACTCAAACCCGCTCATCTCTAACAGAGGCTGCTCAGGGGCCCGGGACAGGGGCCCGGGACAGGGGCCGCACACTGTTCACTCCAAAGTTTCACGTCACAGGTTCTGGACGAGACGGCGCTCGTCCGGACCGGATCTCCGCCTCTTAGTGACCGGGGCATAGACGCCCCTCCCCGGCCTCACCTGCAGCTAACACGACCGGGCTGGTGTAAATGTTAAACTTATTATCTTTCATTCAGACATATTATGTGCGGGGCAGAGCTCTCGTCGCCTCCAGCCTGAGCGAACTAATGTGACAGAATCGTGTTGTTTCAAACAGCAGCATTAACCGTCTCTTTGTAAGAGAAGTTCAATACCTGGAGAGTGTTGTTGAGTTTGCAGTTTCTTTACATCGTCAAGAAGTTTCTTCTTTCGTTTTTCAGCACTAAATGATTAACTACAGCCTCTGTATAAATCGTATAAATTATATTTTCATTCATATTACATTTGTTTTGATATCATTTATCTTGTGGATCACATATTACTTCTCTGTGGAAAATGCAGTTGGTGTAAACACCTTGGTTACAACATAGATATATTAACACGACCTTTTGGTGTTTTATTTTAGATCATAATTAGCGCGTCTGTTATCTTAGCTAAAGGCTAACTGACTTCAAGTTGAGATTTCAGATTTTGTTTGCGTCTAGTGGCCACTGACCACGCCCTTGTTCCTGGTGAGGAGAGCAGATAAATGACAAATATCATTAAATAAAAATGTAATATAGTTAATTATGAGTTATCGACCAGTGATTGTGTCTGCGGCCGAGATGGAGAAGTTTACGTGTATAAATGTCTCTGGGTTACACAACTGCCTACGATTGTTCTTGAATCTGTATAACTATATGAGTTAAACCTCCTGCAGATGGTTCTTCTTCAGAGTGAAGCATTTTCCCCACAGAACAAAGAGAACACGGATCCAGGAAATATCAAAACGGTTGGTTATGAAATGTAATGACGCTTTACTCCTACATTACTCTTTCTAGAAAATGCTGAAGCAAAAATATGTCTATGTTCGCTTGGAGATTTATGGTAATTATGCAAATGCTTTCCAATTAAGACCCATCCCTATGGAGACGAGACTTCAAAGGTGCTTCTCTGAACGAATGTGGTGATTCGAGAGCGTAGGCTACAAATCAAACAGAAGGTGGGCTGGAAAACTGCAATTAATTCAAAGCTCTGAAACACCTTCATGTGTTGTGGGAAATATGGTAAATGCCACTTGTCGAGTCGAACGTTGCAAATTAATACCACTTCTACAGAGAATTGGGAGATCATTTTGATACCAGAGTTGCCGAGAGGAGATAAATTTGACATTTTAACATGTTGAAGAGCAGAATGAGTTGATTGTGACATTCACGCGCTGAATGTCATTGCTATTTTCAATTTGCAATGGAAGTTCCTCACAGCCGAGATGATTATGTTAATCGTTAATCGTGATTATTCAGTTCACAATGTGATCGTTAGTACTAAAACGTAACATTTGTGACAATTAGAAGCACGGTTAAGTCTTTTTACTTCAATTTGTGACTATTAGAAGCACAGTTATGTCTTTTTTACTTCAATTTGTAGTCTAAAAAATACATCTAAACTACTTGTTTGGCCTGTTTTTGTCACATCATCTTTACTTTTCTTAATCATGTACTTGAAATGTCATAAAGCTGGCCACAAACTGTATGAAATAGGAATAGTAACATGCTTTAAGACGATGGGAATGAAAGAAAATGAAAGGTTTCTCTGTTGTTTAGTTTTTTATACAACGATCCCAACTTCACTTTGTGTACTGACAATAGCAATAAAACATTTCTCATTTTTGATTCTAAAATAAAAATGCTATTGTTTGTTTTTTCTGTCTCGTTGCTCAGTGTTTGTCCTCCACCAAAGCAGCACACACACAAGAATCGCACATGTCTTCATCTTCAGGATCATCTTCTACACCTGAAGGCAGCGTTGACGAGATCGCCACAAGCTCCTGAACCCTCCAGCCTGCTAAATATGCAAATGACGACAAACATCAATTACATCTGAGTTAGCGTCTCGGGGGAGGAGCTAAACATCTGGAGGAGTGAGTTAATCGGGCGGTCCACAGCTGGAGGAGGACACGGGCCGAGGAGACGGTACGAACCATGAGGGAGTCGTCCTCAAGCGTTTGTCTGCATCAGGACCGGCTCTGTGCTGCTAACGTGGACCGGCTCTGTGCGGCTAACGTGGACCGGCTCTGTCAGGCTAACGTGGACCGGCTCTGTGCGGCTAACGTGGACCGGCTCTGTGCGGCTAACGTGGACCGGCTCTGTGCGGCTAACGTGGACCGGCTCTGTGAGGCTAACGTGGACCGGCTCTGTGAGGCTAACGTGGACCGGCTCTGTGCTGCTAACGTGGACCGGCTCTGTGCGGCTAACGTGGACCGGCTCTGTCAGGCTAACGTGGACCGGCTCTGTGCGGCTAACGTGGACCGGCTCTGTGAGGCTAACGTGGACCGGCTCTGTGAGGCTAACGTGGACCGGCTCTGTGAGGCTAACGTGGACCGGCTCTGTGAGGCTAACTTGGACCGGCTCTGTAAGGCTAACGTGGACCGGTTCTGTGAGGCTAACGTGGACCGGCTCTGTGAGGCTAACGTGGACCGGTTCTGTGAGGCTAACGTGGACCGGCTCTGTGAGGCTAACGTGGACCGGTTCTGTGAGGCTAACGTGGACCGGCTCTGTGAGGCTAACGTGGACCGGCTCTGTGAGGCTAACGTGGCTCTGTGAGGCTAACGTGGACCGGCTCTGTGAGGCTAACGTGGACGGCTCTGTGAGGCTAACGTGGACCGGCTCTGTGAGGCTAACGTGGCTCTGTGAGGCTAACGTGGACCGGCTCTGTGAGGCTAACGTGGACGGCTCTGTGAGGCTTACGTGGACCGGCTCTGTCAGGCTAACGTGGACCGGCTCTGTCAGGCTAACGTGGACGGCTCTGTGAGGCTAACGTGGACGGCTCTGTGAGGCTAGCGTGGACCGGCTCTGTCAGGCTAACATGGACCGGCTCTGTGAGGCTAACGTGGACGGCTCTGTGAGGCTAACGTGGACCGGCTCTGTCAGGCTAACGTGGACCGGCTCTGTCAGGCTAACGTGGACCGGCTCTGTGAGGCTAACGTGGACGGCTCTGTGAGGCTAACGTGGACCGGCTCTGTCAGGCTGACGTGGACCGGTTCTGTGCGGCTAACGTGGACCGGCTCTGTGAGGCTAACGTGGACGGCTCAGACTCAACATTCGAACGGTTCTGTAGTGTATTTCTGAATGTGAAGTGTCAAGAAAGGCGGAGGTGGCTTGTACTCAGTTACTCAGTTGTAGTAGTTTTCAGACTCCTACTTGATTCATATATTGTTTGAAGTATCAGTACTCTTACTTCAGTACCGTTTTTTGATGGCTCTCCAACTGTGAACTGTTAGTAAGTCCACAACAAATGCACATGTAGGGCAGGTTGTGTACATGTGGGACAGGTTGTGCACATGTGGGGCAGGTTGTGTACATGTAAGACAGGTTGTGCTCATGTGGGGCAGATTGTGCTCATGTGGGGCAGGTTGTGTACATGTGGGACAGGTTGTGCTCATGTGGGGCAGATTGTGCTCATGTGGGGCAGGTTGTGTACATGTGGGACAGGTTGTGCTCTTGTTGGGCAGATTGTGCTCATGTGGGGCAGGTTGTGTCAAGTGGTGCAGGTTGTGTACGTGTGGGGCATGTTGTGTACATGTGGGGCAGGTTGTGCTCATGTGGGGCAGATTGTGCTCATGTGGTGCAGGTTGTGTACATATGGGGCAGGTTGTGTACATGTAAGACAGGTTGTGTACATGTGGGGCAGGTTGTGCTCATGTGGGGCAGATTGTGCTCATGTGGGGCAGGTTGTGTACATGTGGGGCAGGTTGTGTACATGTAAGACAGGTTATGCTCATGTGGGGCAGATGGTGCTCATGTGGGGCAGGTTGTGTACATGTGGGGCAGTTGTGTACATGTGGGGCAGATGGTGCTCATGTGGGGCAGGTTGTGTACATGTGGGGCAGATGGTGCTCATGTGGGGCAGGTTGTGTACATGGAAGACAGGTTATGCTCATGAGGGGCAGGTTGTGCTCATGTGGGGCAGTTTGTGGTCATGTGGAACAGGTTGTGTACATGTAAGACAGGTTGTGGTCATGTGGGGCAGTTTGTGCTCATATGGGGCAGTTTGTGGTCATGTGGAACAGGTTGTGTACATGTAAGACAGGTTGTGCTCATGTGGGGCAGATGGTGCTCATGTGGGGCAGGTTGTGCTCATGTGGTGCAGGTTATGTGGGGCAGGTTGTGCTCATGTGGAGCAGGTTGTGCTCATGTGGGGCAGGTTGTGCTCATGTGGGGCAGGTTGTGCTCATGTGGGGCAGGTTGTGCTCATGTGGGGCAGGTTGTGCTCATGTGGGGCAGGTTGTGCTCATGTGGGGCAGGTTGTGCTCTTGTGGGGCAGGTTGTGCTCATGTGGGGCAGGTTGTGCTCATGTGGTGCAGGTTGTGCTCATGTGGGGCAGGTTGTGCTCATGTGGTGCAGGTTATGTGGGGCAGGTTGTGCTCATGTGGGGCAGGTTGTGCTCATGTGGGGCAGATTGTGCTCATGTGGGGCAGGTTGTGCTCATGTGGGGCAGTTTGTGGTCATGTGGAACAGGTTGTGTACATGTAAGACAGGTTGTGCTCATGTGGGGCAGATTGTGCTCATGTGGGGCAGTTTGTGGTCATGTGGAACAGGTTGTGTACATGTAAGACAGGTTGTGCTCATGTGGGGCAGGTTGTGCTCATGTGGGGCAGTTTGTGGTCATGTGGAACAGGTTGTGTACATGTAAGACAGGTTGTGGTCATGGCTCCGGCTTTTCCCTCACTTTTCTCTGTCATTTCTTGGGCTGATATCGTCCACACCGCCTCTACAAACGAGGGGGAGTTTTGTGCTGATGTTTCTGTCATTACAGTCTTGACGCACATTGTTGTGGAGCAGACAGAAGAACACTCAAATCAAATGATTGGACTGAATGTACTTATTTCCAGCATCATCTGACCTATGGCGGTTCAGTCTGAGCGATGGTGTGTCCATGTGGACCACATTCATGTCATCACTGAAATGCAACTCTTAAAGTGGCAGGATAATAACAGAGCCAGTCATGGCTGCTTCAACTTCAAGCACAAGTGCATCCGAGGAGCCACTTTTAAAGGAGACATCTGTGTCTTCTCTTCAGCAAAGACGAGAACATATCCAATGCCGTTTTATTTTGACCCACCCTGGCATGTAGTTATTTATGTCACCTGAACCTCCTGACCTCGCAGACTCGATTGGACCTGAACCAGGGTCAGAACAGATGCTCTACTGCTGGTCTCTGGAGAAGCACGCTGAGGCTTGACCACAGCTGTGTGTAAAGTAGAAACTACAATAATGTACAGTCAAAGCCATGAAAATGCATTACAGGAAAAGATACCATAAACATTTAACATAATATTGTATTATAATAACCATTTTTTACTAAGATGTTGATATTACTTGTAATATGTGATGTCATCAGATCTATTTCCCCCCTTTCAGTGTTATAACGAGTATAAGTCAATACCTAATATCAACTGATACCACTGCAGAGACATCTATATTTTAAAAACAAGAATAAAGTATGACAAAACCGATCCAAATAGGGTATGTAACTGTTATTTATCTTTCATCAACAAGGGCCAGTAAATGGTCTTATTACATCAATTTTACATCAGCTGAATTGATATTTCGGAGCCGATACCTAATCCGGCAGGTTTTTCTGAATTTGGCTCAATATTCAACAGTAACATCGGTGTGAATCCCTGGTTGTCATGGTTGTGGATGGTAATGCAACTCTTTGAAACTAGAAAACGGCATGAAACCCGAGACATGGCACAAATAAAAAATGCTCAAACCTTTGATTTGAACCAATCAGATTCTCGACTTACTTTTGAAAATCCCACTTACAAGCTTTATATATTACAAACACAGTGAATCGGTGACGACGGAGGCACTGAGCTCTGGGAATGAGAACTCTGTGATCAGATCGGTTTGAGAGAAGATGGATGAGAGATCAAATCCACTCCGACAGACAGAGGGGGATTAGGTGTGAGGGTTTGAACAGGGGGAGGTTTGGGGAAGGGCGCAGCAGTCGAGGGGAGAGCCCGGCGAGAGGCAGGATTTGTTTGACGAGAGACAAGCTTCATAGAAACATCGAGGAAAAGAATCTGTCAACTCTCCATCAGACGTAAGTTCAATACTGATTTTTAGATTCAAAGAAAGAAGTATTGCAACATTCGCTCTGTAGAAAAGTATATTTTATTCAGCTGTGTGGGTTTGGGCAATCTCATAGCAAGAGATTACAACGGTGCAAAAACTGCCACTATATGTCTTGGTTTGGTTTAAATATTGTACAAAACCTGTATAAACTGTAAAATGAAACACTAAAATGCAGATATATATATACATTTTTCGACCCTTATTTGGAATATTAAAAAGAGTAAATCAACTCTTTCACTTTCGCTCTCTTTTCTCTTTTCTTTCTCATTACAGATAATTGGCCTGATATTAAAACATCATCTCAAAAATCCTATTATCCATTTTGATGAACTATTCAAAGGTAACTATCTCCCCCAACACCTCCACTATTGCTAATTCCTCCATGTTTAAGTCACTTGACACAATGGTTAAAAGGCCTGTAGGACTCAGGAAAACCTCTTTTACTGAGACAATGTTGGATAAAAACCATGAGGACTCAACTGCGGGGACACTTTAGACCAATCCGAGACGTTGTTGGATCAGAACCATGTGGAAACAACTTCTCTCTGTCGCGGTTCAACATCAGAGTGAGAAAATGGACGATACGGCGACAAATATCGAATCGTGAGCTCATCCCTCTGACACTGTGCGGCTTTTATGAAATCGTCATGTTATGATTCATTATTTCTCTTTTTAATGTATATAATGTCCGATCAAAGACCTTTTTCCCATCCACTTCTCCTATTGTTCAGTCTCTGTAAGGCTGAATGAGTGACAGCTGGATTTGAACAGTGAAGGCTGCACATTTAAAATATATAGAAGACTTTATTTACCTTTATAGGCAAATACAAAGTGTACATCACCCACAGTGAAAAGCTAAAAAGCTAAAAAGCTGATTTTCTAGATGTATTGAAGCAAGTTATTTAATCATAGTTCAAAAGTGAAATATCAGCCTTTAAATTTACTGAAAAATGTGAAAAACATAGTCATCGATGGAAAGAGTTAACCATTTGTTATATTTTAAAGCCTGTGTGAATTAAGTGTCACTGGGAAATACTTGGTGTAAAGACAAAGTGGAAGTAGAACAGACACTAATTTCACCAAACGACAAAAACAAACATCAATCCAGTCGACGACAGAAACATAAATGATTTTCTAGCAGTATTGAGTTCGTCTCCTCAAGGCGCGCTTGATAGGAAGAAAAATGGCCGATGCAATGATCAAATGATAAACAAGATTACCCCCAAACAGAATATCAGCTCACACAAAGCACCTGAAAGAACTTCGGAGGAATCTGATCATATATTTGTGCATAATTCATAATTCAGCACCTGCAGAGCTCTAAAAGTCCAGTCCTGTCTTAAGCGAAACATGCAAAACACAGCAAAAACAACTATACGTCTTAGCTGATTATATATGTCATTTCCCAGGCGATAAACTAGTGTATTTTGTGCATTGCAATGAAAAGAAAAGCAAGAAAAGCCCAGCCCCGTTGAAGTGCGGGTGAGGTGTTGTCCACAGTCTGTTTCCTAATTACTCCCAAGGCTCAGGCTGTCACAGGAGACAGCAACAAGGACAGGCACAAAGTCATCCTTCTACCAGATGTCTGAAGAAGACTAGCAGTTTAGATGAAATGGATAGACTTTTATAGACTTTGAGAATACATATTTTGTTAGATTTAGGCTCTGGTAACTACAGATGTGTGTTTCTGGCATTAATAAATCTTATATTTGCCGTAAAAAGCAAGTATGAACATGTATTCGACCAGAAAAACGTAAAAAGTTTTTCAGCTTATGTGGAAAAACCCTGCAATAATCTTTTATTAAAGAGATGCCCCATTTTTAAAGAGAAATTTGGTTGGATCTGAGCTACATTCTAATTGCTTTTGCCTTGGGCCATGGCCTAATTTATTTGCCAAATTTCAGAGAGTTATGGCACAGTCGGTGTTGGCAGGCTGCGACTGGGCTGAACAAACACCCAGGTAATGATACTATGGCAATGTGTTATCTGTACAGCTAAAGGCAGGTAAAGTGGGCAAGAAACAACTGAAGTCACATTAATGTTTATAACAAAAAATTGAAATATAGACATAGCTAAATAAGGCTCTTGATAAGAATGGAAGTGTGTAAACCTTGTAAATGTGTAGCACAATTTGTACACAATGTAATTCAAAGTACTTGCAGATTACTTTGCAGAATCAATCTAAAAGTGATGTGTCCATCTCAGAGACACCTGGCATGCTGGAAATGTCAAATAAATATGGGAAAGAGTGTCTGGAATGCTACGTGTGTGGTCTGTAATTTATTTGTGATTTTGATGCATTTTTCCTGTTGTGTGAAGCACTTTGAATTGCCTTGTGTATGAAACGTGCTCTACAAATAACCTTGCCTTGCCCTACTTTACATAACAGGAAAAAATGCATTACAATCACAATACAATCAGATAAAATCAAAATGAATCCTTATAAAATGTACTTTTAAAGGAGAAGAGAGCAGATAACAACCGTCACATGCACAACTAGAACTGATTACATCTTATTTGAACATTGTCCGAGTAGAAGCCCGTCTCACAACTTCAGAAACACTGCTCCGGGTTCATGTACACAAACTATTTATCAACAACTACAGCCAATAAACTTAAACCACATTTGGGACCTGACAAAGCAGTTGGCATCACTGGTCCAACCGCCTCGATAGAATAAGCAGCTAAACATAACCCCATCTGTAGATCGAATGCCAAAAGCGGCCGTAATTGACTGAATCCGCCGTGTTTTTGGCAGCAGTGCAAAAAACATCCATCGAGAGACTGTGCATTAAGATTGAGATGAAAAGCCTTTGTGCCACAATTCAACAACAGCAGGAGAATAGAAACATGCAATTAAAAACGTTATATAGCTATTAAAAAAGACTGTGCGGATAGAGCCAAAATACAAGGCGACAAAACTATGTAGAAAAGGTGGCTACGACTGGCTTGTGATCGAACAGCGGCTGAAGTGACATTAGCCAAAACAACCTTAAAAGTTATTCTAAAGCACGGTGAAAGAACCCACTAAACTGCTGGGTCACAACTGGGAAAACATACAATCGATATTGACCGAATCATTTTGAATGAACCTTGAAATGTATTTATTTATTTGAACGTTATTTATATGAATGTTGGAATTTATGTATTTATTAATTATTTTTATCTTTATTTATTTTCCCCCTCCATCCCTTGTTGGGAAATGGGAGGTTTTGTCTGTAGGAGTTTTTGTTTATAAGAGTTTTTGTTTATAAGAGTTTTTCTATTGAGAGTGTAAGCACTTCCTATAAGTGATCTGTTCTTTTCCTCTGGATCTACCTCTGTATCTACCTGCGTTGCAACAATTAAATTTTCCCATGTGTGGACAATAAAGGATTATCTTATCTTATCTTAAATCTCCACTGGCTTAACATTAGACTCACTGAACATTCTGATGATGTGCGACGAAACAATCCAGAGTTCTATCCATGGGTTTCAGAATAATGAGAAAAGGAAATTAGCACATCTTTTGAACGTGGAAAAAGTCCTCAAAATGTTGTATATACAAACAGGAAGCTGATAGTTATGAATAGGTTCGTGTTGAGTGTCGGTTTAATTGGTCAAAGTCTTCAAAATGGCATCTGAATCAGGAAAACGTCTTAGTTCTACCCTCTCACTGGCAGATTGCTCTTGTACCCAGACTTGTTTATTTTCCTCACATAGTATAAAGTACATGGCTTCTTTAATGGTGGGCAAAATGTGAACGGAGCTAAAGCTATTCAGGCGCAATGAAAAGATGACAAGAGACGATAACAAATGACGACACGGCGCAATCATAATTTCACCCAGACATCAAACTTTAAAAGGAGACACTTCACATAGAAACATTTTCCAGGGACTTTAATGAAGTGTGACAAAATGAGACGCGTTCTGGTCATTGATCAAGTTTGAAAAACGCTTTCAGCTTGGGCAGCGTTCGGTTATTGAGCTCATAAAGTTTGACTACAGCCGTGAGCCAGCATCCCGGTATGAGACGCGCACAGACAGTGGTCATGTCCGGGACCTAGACCGCAAAACAGACCTTAAATTGGATTTCCTCTCCGCGTCGACCTTAGCCATAAAGCGGGACACGGCGGCGAGATTTGATTGTGCGTCCCTCGTCCGCTGAGTGAATTATGCAGAATGCGTTCACAACAGCTGATACAGAGAGAGATTGAGGGCCTTTGAAAAGATGTCTGATATCTCACATAAAAGCTGGAGCATAATAGAAAAATCCAGGCCAGTGCGTGCTATGTTATACAAAGTGTCAGATGTTAGAGATGGGACACTGACGGAGAAATGTGTCTCGATGAATAATACAGCAACCGAAACCAGAATCAGAAAAGGTCTTTTGACATTGCCAATGAACAGAATTCACAAACATGGGAATTTGCTTTGGGATTCGGTGCAAAATACAACGATGAGCAATAATGAAAAAACATATATAAAATCAAAAAGGGCATGCATTAAAGAAAACGATTTAAATTTACTATTGGGTAAAAAAAAGGCTTACTATGTACACAAAATGTACAGTTAAATGCAGCAGATGTAGTGCAGAAAGTGAACAGTGCAGTGAGTGATTAAATTGTAGTTAAAGTGGCAGCGTTTAAGAAGTGTTCCTGAGTCCAACGACAGAGGAAAGAAACTGTTCTTGAGGGGAGTGGCCTCCTGCCTGAGGGGAGTGGCTTCCTGCCTGAGGGGAGTGGCTCAAATAGTCCATGTCCAGGGTGAGAAGAGTCTGCAGCCGATCACCTTCTCAGCAGAGCACACAATGCGCTGTAGTCTCTGTTTGTCCCTGGCTGTGTCTCCAGCGTACCACACAGTGATGGAGGAGGTGATGGAGGAGGTGAGGATGGACTCAATGATGGCCATGTAGAACTGCCCCATCATCTGCACTGGCAGCTTGGCTTTCCTCAGCTGCTGCAGGAAGTACATCCTCTGCTGGGCCTTCTTGATGAGGGAGCTGATGGTGGCCCCCCCTTGAGGTCCTGGGTGATGGTGGTGCAGAGGAAACGGAGGGAGTCCACAGTGGAGATGTGACTTTTCTGATGTCCACGATCATCTCCACTGTCTTCTGGGCGTTGAACTCCTGTTACCGCTGCACCAGGACACCAGCCGGTCCTCCTCCCTCCTGTAGATGGACTCATCCCCGAGATAAGCTCGATGAGGGTGATGTTGTCCGCAAACTTGATTCGTTTCAGTCGTGGGCTGGAGGTGCAGCAGTTTATGTACAGGGAGAAGAGCAGAGGAGAAAGTACACAGCCCTGTGGAGGTCCTGTGCGGATAGTCCGAGTCCATCACGTATGTGCTAAAATGTGTCGGTAAATGTCTTGTTTGAGGTTCAAGTATCGCACAAAGCGTAAACTGGCCATTATTTATCTTCATTTTTTGTTAATCAGCTCATTTTGCTGTGATTTTCCACAGTTTTAATTCAAATGTTGTGTATCTCCAGAACAACATCATCCATTTTTCTATTTCCCACCTCTAGCAGTAAAGCCTCAAGCTTATCACGGTTTAATTTGTACTAAATGTGGCAGCTGCAGTGTCTGCTATGAGTCCATCTCACCTGTGTGGTTTGAGCGAGTCTCATATAAAGGACAGAACAGAGGGCAGAAGGAGACCCCTGTTTTTGGAGACAAACGACTGGTCCCAGAGGCGAGTGTGGGGCAGAAGAGAGCACACGCTTCACTGAAGCGAGACCAAAACGACCTGCTTTGATTTCACTGTCACTGTTTTATACTTTGGAAAGTCTGTTATTCAGATGAGAGCGGCAGCGGGCGTCCACAATCAATAGTCAGACATCGAAGGCAAAAAGAGTCTGATCACAATTCATTTCCACACAGAAACTTCACAGGTACTTTTGAGTATTCATTGTAATCTGAAAACAAGGTTGGCAAAGCATATACTAAAAACAATGCTCCCCATGTTTTTTATACAGCCCCACAATATATTTCCACTCTATTATTTAGCAAAACGATCTCATTACGATTTTTCTGACAAACAGCGATTACGATTCCATTTGTAATTTATGGATTCCGAGATTTATTGCATTCTGCTCAAAGTTCACATTTTAAACACATTCAGGAGCATTAAACGTATGAGAGACTTCAATCTGAATTCATAAAAGAATCTCTAAAGTACAAGGTTTGCAGCTTTTGTTTATCTGACAGGATCATTAGTTGTTTGCGAAGAAAATTATTATTAATTATTATTATCATTATTATTAATTAAAACTAAATATAGGGTAATAAACATAGACATTATTTACTTAACATGATTCAAATTGTAGAGCCCGGCAATATAACAACATTTAGTTAATATTGTGAATGTTGTTTTGAAGATATGCCATATTTGAATATTGAGTAAATCATTTATAGTGAAACAAAATGCTACAAAAAGAGCAGATTTAAAATAAAAATTGTAAAAGTTATGTTGAAACTTTGAAATAATAGTATAGAGTGATATTTCTGCATTTTTGTGATACATTCTAAACCATTTCACATTGGTCTGATTATTAAACATTACCTAGAGACTTTAACACACTTCTGTTGGATTGACTGAATATCGCCTGAATATCGTTATGGAGATACACATTTTTATCAATATCACCCAGCCGTATTGAATCGACCTTGTAACAAATGTGGAAATATTTCACTAAAATCCATTCTGCAATTTGAAAATGTGATATCCTCTGTTGACGTCGAGCAGTTATGATAGAAACAGTCATTTGACAAACAGATACTGGTCCGACCTCGATCTGGAGAGGTCCCGGGACGTTCTGCAGTTGCCCCTGATAGCTTTCCCAAAGGATGCTGGGAACAAATTTCCCTGCGGGGCCAATGCACTACAGATATCACTTTATTTCTCTATAGATTTCAAAACATTGTGGAAGTTCACTTCATTTCCACAAGCACTCTGTCGCCATTTGGACGTGAAAAGCCAAACACAACAAAATGAGCTGAATATGCCCTCGTTTTACATATTTAATTCTTCAATGGCAGTCTGTTTTGTGAACTCTGACCCCCGACTTCATCACTGCCGTTACAGGAGCTGCCAAAGCCCCCAAAACATCAACATCTGGCTCTAAGCTTTTATCACCGCGCCGCTCTCCACAATATAAAATACCAGTGTGTGAAAATGAGCCAAGGGCCGGGCAGCTGCTCTGTTTGTGTTCAGAGGGCGGTAAAATGCAGCGGGTTTGATGAAATTGTGAGCTCCATCAAAAACAAGAGCGTTAGGAGACGCCGGGGAGAAGAAGTGCGAGGCAAGACTGAAGCAGGGAGCGAAATAAAGTCGGGTGAGATTGAACTGTGAGCGAGGGCGGCCATTAAAGACGCCTGCGCCGCCGCGATCTGGCTTCTGCTCAGCCGCAGTTCACGCTCAATGACAAGGAGCTTCAACCAATGGATCCACAGTTAATAGTTCACATTAAAACGACTGAAAATGTGATATTTCCAAAAGTGAATAGGTGTCTAAAAACCCAAAATTACACCTAGATTAAGACAAACAAAGCCCACAACAGCCTCAATTTATGACCAATTTTACGACAAAGTATTTAATGTGTAATTACTAATTGATATACATATGAATATACAGTTATTTTTGGAGACAAATGCATTTTAATGGAATTTACTTTCTTCAAATATGACTTATCAGAAGCAAATATTCCACATTGAAGCTTAAGAGTGCTTTAGAGAATCAAAATTGGGACTAAACCAGAAACTAAATCAAGTCCACATCAGAACCAAAATGGGATGAATTGAGGACCAAAGTAACGACAAGTATGAACCCTCAAACTTATTTCCTTGACAACAAGCAGGTGACGCCCACAGGCAAGAATGCATGCGATTCAAAGTGTTTTTTTAGCAACAGCAAAACCTGTTGAATTGGATAAACGCAAGATACATATGTCTAATGCCATACTGTGGAACATTCGAGGCAAAGCAATATCATCTCCATGGAAACAAACCAAAAGCGGTGCCTCCACCAGAAAAGTGACATAGAGCACAATGTTGGAAAATGAAAGCGATGTAAGTCTGCAATATTGATAGTATTGCAATATTTCATTTGACTCTGCGTACATTTGTGTCAGATGGATGAGCTTTGTATTATTGCAACATATTTAGCTTGTTGCGATATACATTTTTCTGTTATAGCCAACATTATGATACCAATACTTTTGCCTTATACTGTATTCTGCAGCCAGCCCACCTTCAAAACTGAGGATGGATACCCCAAGTTTCACAAAACATGAGGCGCTAGGCCAGGTCAGACTCACCAAAAAGTGAAAAATAGTACATTTGTTTGAATGTTTTTCCATATTTCTCTTGCTCTCGTCCCATTAAACCCCAAATCCAAGCAGCAAACGCCTGACAATGGACTGCATTAAACAAGCCTGATGAAAAATTCAAATTGCCTCTCCACATGTCGCAGCTTTTACACAATATTACATGTACAGTGCATTCATTTGTATTACTGCTACTTGCATGTAACCATAGAGATACATGGGACCATGGAAATGTGTGTGAAACCAGGAGAAACCACAAGCTTGAACAGTGGAGAAAAGTCACCCAATTACTCTTAGCCCCTGGGTCTGTGGCTGTACCAGAGCTGCAGCAGTCTAGATAATAACACAATTTTAATACTGTTCTGTAACCAGTAACAACCAACTCAATGTGGGGATGAAATACGAAATTGGAGGCAAGAGAAGCCCAGAGGATATCACCGGATTTGTTTGCTATTTAAAATTACAACCCCAGAGGCAAACAGGGTAATAATATTCATGCGATGAGGGGAAAAATGAATTTTCTTTTTACAAGTGCGGCTACATTTTCAAGACCGATGTGTGGTAAAGACAGCGGCGTCTGTTGGTAGGTGCAGGTGAACACGGAAACTAAAGAAACGGAGCGCTGTGCATCTTCATCTTAAAGCCACAAACCACTGAAGACAGTCAGTGCGTTTACATGCAAACGAAGGAAAGGTTTTTTATAACATTCGGTTTTGAGGTCTGGGACAAGCTTGTCCAAGTTATACATGCAGACGAGAAAGTTGAATTCCTGACAAGAACGTGTCGTCCTAACACTAGGTGGCGATATGCGTCGTTTCAGCGGACTAATACAACCCCCCATTCTGGTTGACCTTTTGCGTCACATATAAACAACTATCATGTATGTAATGTCCGCGTTAGTTATTGTGCAGATAAAGTGCACGCTAACCCTGCTAACAGCTCATGTGAGTGAATGCAGTTTTGCTCTTCCTTGTAAGCGACTGGCTTCCTTGTCTGTTTTTGTTCTTCCTTGTCTGGTTTTGTTCCGGGGTCATAGGTCAGCGTGGGTCGTGAAGCATGCACACAAGCCTTGTCTAGTTTCAGCGCGATTATGCAATTGCATAATCTGGGTGTCTCAATCGGAGATTTTGAACACCGATTTCTATCGGAGTGAGGTGTTTACATGCACACGAAGATGTCTGATTGTATCGGATTAAAGCAATAATTTGTTTTTTTCGTTTCCATGTAAACCCACTGAATGAGAAAAGATGGTCTGAAAGAAGAGTTAAGGAGACAATCTTTGTTAAAAAGATTCAACATTCCGATTGTTAATAATAGTGTTTTGAAACCCTGGTGTGGGAGACGCCCGGGTCATTCTGATGCTAATCGGGTACTCAGGTTACAATAGGATGCACATATAACTCTTTATCAGGAGGTTGTTTATAATAGTGTTTTGTTATAAAAAAAAAGAAGAGTGTCTCGAGTGAAACCAAAAACTCCCTTTATCAGGAGGTCCCGCCCAGTGGGCGGGGCTTACACAGAGTAGGATGTGAAACCCAAATTCTCAGACTTGATTCACAGATTGAGAATGAATCTTGGATGACTCCAGATGATAAAACTGAGCAGCATCACAGATCGAGAAAACGTCACAGGTCAAGAAAACGCCACAGATCAGGAAGACGCCAGGGATTGAGAAAACGTCACAAATCGAGAAAACGCCACAGATCGAGAAAACGCCACAGATCGAGAAAACGCCACAGGTCGAGAAAACGCCACAGATCGAGAAAACGCCACAGATCGAGAAAACGCCACAGGTCGAGAAAACGCCACAGATCGAGAAAACGCCACAGATCGAGAAAACGCCACAGATCGAGAAAACGCCACAAATCGAGAAAATGCCACAGATCGAGAAAACGCCACAGGTCGAGAAAACGCCACAGATCGAGAAAACGCCACAGATCGAGAAAACGCCACAGGTCGAGAAAACGCCACAGATCGAGAAAACGCCACAGGTCGAGAAACCGCCACAGATCGAGAAAACGCCACAGATCGAGAAAACGCCACAGATCGAGAAAACGCCACAAATCGAGAAAATGCCACAGATCGAGAAAACGTCACAGATCGAGAAAACGTCACAGATCGAGAAAACGCCACAGGTCGAGAAAACGTCACAGGTCGAGAAAACGCCACAGATCGAGAAAACGTCACAGATCGAGAAAACGCCACAGATCGAGAAAAACGTCACAGATCGAGAAAAACGCCACAGATCGAGAAAACGTCACAGATCGAGAAAACGCCACAGATCGAGAAAACGTCACAGATCGAGAAAACGTCACAGATCGAGAAAACGCCACAGATCGAGAAAACGTCACAGATCGAGAAAACGCCACAGATCGAGAAAACGCCACAGGTCGAGAAAACGTCACAGATCGAGAAAACGCCACAAATCGAGAAAATGCCACAGATCGAGAAAACGTCACAGGTTGAGAAAACGTCACAAATCGAGAAAACGCCACAGATCGTTAAAACGTCACAGATCGAGAAAACGCCACAGATCGAGAAAACGCCACAAATCGAGAAAATGCCACGGATCGAGAAAACGTCACATGTCGAGAAAACGTCACCAGTCGAGAAAACGTCACCGGTCGAGAAAACGCCACCGGTCGAGAAAACGTCACAGATCGAGAAAACGCCACAAATCGAGAAAACGCCACAGATCGAGAAAACGCCACAGATCGAGAAAACGCCACAGATAGGGGAGATTCAGAACGGTGTGTTTTTGACGCTTGGAGGGGAGAGGACTTTCTAACCAGGATTCACTAAACTAGCGTACCTGAAGCTAAATGCTACTCCAGGTGTGTTTTTGATGAGGGAACAATGTTAGAACATGGCTAAAAGCTTTAGAATGATATTTTTTCTTTAAGTGTGACACAAACAAACCAGTTTACGAATAAATGAATAAAGGCTCAAACACATTGGGTGGCAAAATCTTTCCTGTGCCGCTAGTCATTTCCCGGTAGTGATAAGGTCACCCTGCCCTTCTCACCAGCGGCGATGTGTTTGTGCCTGTAGCAGGACTTTGCAGCTGGATTGTGCGTCTGTGGTCGCCTGCTCTGGTTCTGAATGTTGCCTCTTGCCGCACTTTGCTGCACAACATGAATCTGCTTCACAACAGTGTCCATCTGAGTCAGGCCTGATCAATATATTTTAAAATGGTCCTCGTACAAAAATAAAACTAAATTGTTTCTATTATTTCCCGTCAGTGCGTGGGCGAAGAGGACCCAGTATTAGTCATATCCTCTATAGGAAAACACACGGACTTACAAAAGGGCTTCAGTGCAGCAGCAGTAATTACATGTGGTTTTCATGGAGGCGGCGGAGCTTTTAGCGCAAATAAAACGGAGATAATAATGGATAATGTGTTGAAGCGAAAGGATCCTGAGTGACCCAGGGACCAGCGGGGCACGAGAAGAGGACCATGTGTCATTTATGCGGGTGACCGGGCTAGAATGGCCAAGGTTTTAGGGCTCTGGGAGGTGCACTTTCCAGATGAATTACCACCTCTTATCAAAACAGTAATTAGTGGAGTAAGAGTATAGCAAGAAATATTACTGCTGCTATTACAGAGAAAAACGACCATTCTACTGTGGCTTCTCGGTATTGGAAAGAACCTGGATGTATAAACCTCAATAGGGGTCTGTGGGGTTAATGCGCTTTCGTTACCGGGTCGCAGCTCGCAAACCTCCAATTGTGAGGTCCCAGCGACTTTATCACGGCCAATCAGAGCGAGCAGACAGTGTTGGGTGACGACTGCCGAGATCTCGACTAGTTTGTGCAAAGCGTTCGGCACGACGCTGACTGCAACGGGCTCCAGCGAACACATCGTCCTTTAGAAACCGGTTTAATCCACACACGTTTGTCCTTTGTAGTTTTATTTTGACTGCTCACGCTTCACCCCGCGTCCTCGTGTGTTTGTTGTTCGTCACGGCAACCCGGCGACGCTTAACCCTCGACTCAATTACAAACTTTGATCTCTTTTTTTTGTGTGTTTGCGCTGGAGTGTTGTTCGTTGGGAAAGTGGAGCCACACAGAACGCTCCTTCATCAGCTCCTCCACCTGATTCTACGGGCTCCTGCTGCAGTCAGATAATCCACCCCACCCTTCTCCGCTCCCTCATCCCCCCCCCTTCTCTAAGAGGATTTCTCACGAGGCAGTGCAGAGTGATGTTGGCGCTGACACGGGCTGGAGAGGCTGCAGAAGTGGTCATCAGTTACGGGCAAAGGTTTTGGGCAGGCGAGGAGGAAAAACTCAACTGTTTAAAGATGTCTTCAAAATGATAAAACTTGCTTGTTTTTATCGAGTCACAGTTCAATTGCCGGATGAGATTACGAGCTGATTAATGGTTGAAGGTTAGACACGTTTCATTCAGACCTAGTGAACATGATTGTAATTAACATTTTATCATAAATGTTGCCTATTTCCCACAGGTGGATCATTTTGCTGATGTTTATGAAAATGAAAATCCCGGGCAGCAGATGCAACATTTAAACTAACCTTTCCAGCAAGAGGATTCTCCTGATTTTTGTGAGTTTATCCGTCTTGTGAGATTTTTGGTTTTTGCAGTCCGCACCAGTGGTTTAATTGGCCGATCACACGCAACCACAGGCGGGACTGGAGCCAATCACAGAGCAGCATTGTGGTTGATCTGAACCTGAACTGGAACAAATATGGCGGCGCAGACAATGGCACTTTGAGGACGAGAGAGACGACGGTGCTTTTCAGAACTCTGGATTTAGTAAGTTTATAACACCCTATAATAACTACACCTTAAAAAGATGAACAAAAACTTAAATCATAATGAAATAAGAAAAGAATGATTAAAGCTTAGTAACTACTTAATTAAGGAGGATTAAGAAACATTTGTTCATGATGCATGAAGTCTAGTTATCATGAAGTGTATCAAAAACTCTTCACAAAATCCAGTCTTCAAAAAATCCCACTGATTACAAAGTTTGGCTTTTAGGAACAGCTAACAGGACCACGACATAGTAATTAAGACCCTAAATGACACATAGTCGGGGAACCACACGTTCTGACCCTCGTGAGATAAATAATATTCTCCGTAATCATTTGTGCAACTAATGACCAGGATGCCCTTCTACGGCCTTTGATGGGAACAAAATGTCTGGAGGGAGTCGGCTGCAGCGAGGGGGCGAGCGAGGGGGCGAGCGAGGGGGCGAGCGAGGGGGCGAGCGAGGGGGCGAGCAAGGGGAGTCTAATGGGACTAATTTGAAGCTGAAATAACGGCAAAGTGGATGTGGTGGTTTGTTTTGGCCGTACGCCGTGACAACATTGTTTAGCCGTCATGTACAAGAACAGAACTGTAATGCAAAGGTCCGTCGGCGCGGAGGCTGATTCGATTTGGGGCTGGGGAATTAACTGAGATTGAGTCATTTCTAATTGTCGATGATGCGCTTGGGTCTTTTGAATCACGAGGTCAGTAAAAGCATGTGGTTTGGACTTTGGAGAGAAACGTTGCTATTTTCTTGTATTAATGGCACTGATTTGGCGTCCATCTTGTCTAAGTTCATGAAATCAACACCAAAAGCCATTTTTATTTAGTTTTGAAACGAAAAAAGTAAAATTGAATCATAAATTGTGATCGATCAATACGAGGACGATCCCCCATGTCGTCCAGCACCTTTTACGTGTATTAAAAGAAAAACAAAGTTATGTCGGATGGCTCCACTGTCGCCTGTAATCCGCTGTGCAGCTGTACACGCTGTAAAGACTGTTAAAAAGGTCACCACAGCACGGCGGTTGCCACGGAAATAGGCAATTTGGGTGTTGCTTTTTGATTGCACTTTTAAGTTTGACCAGCAAATCAGCCACGTTTTTAAATCTGCCTTTTATCAGTGGCGCTTTTCAAGGTGAAACAATATCTGCAGCGCACTGACCTGGAGCGTGTCATTCATGCTTTCATAACCTTAGATATATAACCTTAGACCCCTGTAGTCGGGGTTAGATCCGGCCTCCGTGTTAGTCCAGAATGCAGCTGCTCGTTTGTTCACAGGCAACAGAAAATATGATCAGATTTCTCCCGCGCCGGCCTCTTTGCACTGGCTCCTGTCGGCTTCAGGAGCGATTTGAAGATATTGTTGATAGTTTTCGAATGTTTGAATGGGCCGGCTCCTCCTTATCTGTCAGAGCTTTAGTCTGTTCCGAGAAGAGCATCGAGATCAGCAAATCTGATGACCTTGGACGTTTCCGAGGTCACGGGTAAACACCAGAGTGGACCGCGCCTTCGCAGTAGCAGGTCCCAGACTCTGGAATAGTCTCTAGCGTCATTTTATGGTTTATTTGTGGTGCTTTTAAATGTGCTTTATTAATAAAACTTTACTTACTTACAAGAAAGTTTTAAATAACCAATAAAGACCAGGTAATTATCAGCGGTGAAAGAGACTGAAAATGTTCATCAAGTAAATGTACATGACTAAAAATGTACTCAGGTACAAGTATTGCTGCCAAATTTGTATGAAAGACTTGGCTTTTGAACTCTAGAGATTGTATATTTTTATATTTCTACATTTTATGAATGAACCAAATGCAATAATGAACATCCTGACCATGACGACCTTAACTATCAAACAAAACTAGGCTTAATCTCACCTTCGTACATGGGACGGGTTATATCCTCCAGTCACAGAGGCGTTTGTTAAAATGACAACACGTTCTCTAGTGTCGAAAACTAATCAAATGTGAACGTACTAAACAGAGACGAGACATTTGACCCTCGAGTAAGTGACAAGCCCGAGTCCAAGAGCTCTGGAGTCCGAGACCAGACCAAGACTTTCAAAAATAGTCTCGAGAATGTGTCTTTCACACAAAACAGCAAACAAAGAAATTACAAAAAAACAAATCAAACACATTATTAACAGTAGTTGCCGTAGTACATCTCTGGTACTTTAACATACAACAGGGGCTTTAACTCTTTGCACAGAGCTTTCCTCACTGGGGTTTGTATTGATCCCACTCTTGTTAAGAAAACCTGGCGTTACAGAACTGCACACAAGGGATGCCATTAAACACGAGGTGTATTCTACCCATCCATCGTTGAGCGCAAACGAAGCCTGTCTTTCAGTCGGCGAGAAAGTCTGTTTTCAATTAACACAGCGCATCTTTAAGTACTATGCGTTAATTCATTGAGCCGGAATAGAAACGCAAAATATTATAAGTCGTACCAATGCAAATCACATTCATAATCGGCAATTTTCTTTCAACCCCCCCCCCCCAAAAAAACAACATTTCTTTGGCAAGTCTGTAAAAGTACAAGATGTCACGGGGGAATTTTGAAATACCCTTCCAAAGAATGCTGTCTGGATCTGGAGGTTTATTATGCAGAAGGAAGCAAAGCGCTGGCACTGACGGAGAGCGAGGGAGACAGAGTGCGGCAGATTATAGGCATTTCCAACTCAGCTTCATCAGCCCAATCTGAGCGGCTTTGAAGGGGAGATGTGCGGCGCTTTTCAAATGTTTTCTTTGCACTGCTGAGCGGCTGCTGCTGCTGCTGCTGTGCGTGGTGAGCGTGTTTACCGAGTCCTGTGGGGCCTGACACATACACAGCTTTGTACGTCAACTTGATATCTTAACGTTTGAGGCTTCGTTCGGGTCAGCGGTTCTGGAGCGCTCTCTAAAGTACCCTTTAACTCGGGCACCGGGCAAATCAATCTGTTTGCTGTTGTAGTATTATTACCGTATTTGCTTTCGTTGTATTGATTCTAGGGCTGCGCAGTGTTGGAAATGATTGTGACAAAAATGCGACGAAATCAAGGCTATTTCGGACAAAATAAGGAAAAGCATCATCTTTTTCAACATTTTCAACACTTTAGAAACAGTAAAAGTCTGTCAGATGGACGACCAAGGTACATTAAATGTGTTGTGACATTGTTTGTAGCGTCAATAAAGCCATAATAAAGCAATAATGTCAAATACAATATCAATACTTTTGGCTTATTCTTATGGATTTAAAATGGACGGCAAAGAACACTTTTTTATTATTCAAATACAACTCAATTTTGTCAAGCTGAAATCATTCCTGGAACGCGCCCGTGTGCCCCCAGTGGTCCCGGCACCTCTGGTTGAGGAAAAACGCTGAGTTAGGGCAATAATAGGGGCGGAATTGACAAAAATGTAAAAGGAGAATGGACAGTAACACTTTCCACATCGTGCAGGAATATGACATTTACGAGTTACGTAAGACGACGTGGAGACAAGATAGTGATGGATCTGTCACCAAAAAAGTTGCACAGTGTAATCTGATTAAAGGGTTGGATAGATATCATCCAAAATCAACTTATTTGAGCATTTTAACCATGTGTTTTCTGTTACGTCTGCTTCATTGTTCCCTCATCAAACACACACCTGGAGTTGCATTCAGCTTCATTCACGCTCGCTTCATTTTAATCCTGTTTACGAGGTCCTCTTGCTCTGAAATCCCTCCTTTTGAATGTAAGTAAGTAAGTACATTTTATTTATATAGCACCTTTCACAGACAGAGGTCACAAAGTGCTTCACAAAACACAGAATAAAACAATAAAAACACAAGAAACTTACAGTGAACAATACATATACAACAATATACAGTAAAATCAGTCCGTAAGTGCATTTAAAAGGCTTGACTAAATAAAAAGGTTTTAAGCTGACCCTTAAAAGCAGTAACTGAGTCCAGTGACCGTAGGGAGAACGGAAGATCGTTCCAGAGTCTGGGGGCAACTGCCTGGAAGGATAATAATAATAATAATAACTTTTATTTATATAGCGCTTTTCAGTGACCCAAAGATCTGTCTCCTCTGGTCCCAAAACGGGTGCGAGGAACCAACAACAGTTTCTGATCAATGTCCCCTCCAAAGAGCTCTCCCGCCGTTTTTAAATCCATAAATCATCGGCCGACTCGCTGTGTTCTCTATCGCGTCCATCACAACCGCTTCCTTTATTAGCAGCTCGCCATACGATAGCTTTCGTTTTCCCCCGTGGTAATTCCCGCTTGCTGCCAGTAACACCAAATCCCAGAATAAGGAGTGCTTTTGTTAGACATTAGGCGTTATTTGAAGTTCTAAATCACGAGATGCCAGACATGAATGCATAACATGTGTCTTTTGTGTGAGTCTGGTTATGGTAATGAATGCGAGTCCGTGTCTGCGTCTAAAAAAAGAGCCGTGTCAGTCAAACCGAGACAAACGTTTCACTCGAG
The DNA here is from genome assembly GCF_026437365.1 of Eucyclogobius newberryi. Taxonomy (NCBI): domain Eukaryota; kingdom Metazoa; phylum Chordata; class Actinopteri; order Gobiiformes; family Gobiidae; genus Eucyclogobius; species Eucyclogobius newberryi. Next base: position 3,657,389 of record NW_027315779.1, read on the forward strand.
CTCCACGAATCTTCTCGAACGACACAAAGCCGCGGCGACGGGAGGAAGGCCGCGCCAAAAAACAGACGACCGCGTGGACACTTTTGGGGCTTTGTCGACGTCGAACGATAAGGATGAGGCTGTCCGCTCCATTGTTATTCGTGCAACTCAATATCACAAAAGGGGGACGATGCTGGGAGAGACATAAACGATGTCTGTGGCGTTAGAGAGAGGTTTGAAGACGGGAATCATCGCGCACGAAAGCTCACGTTTTGTTTCTTGGGAACGTTGCTGTGGAAATGCTTGGGCTCTAACAACACAAAGAGGTTTGGGTGCAAAGTAATAGATGTTTTTCATATTAGCAGTGCAAGACAATCAACTGAAATCGAGGTCCAGTCGAGTGGAATTGTCTCGAATCGATCAATTTATGCCTTTTTAAATCAAGAACTCCGCAGCCAATCTTCTGTCAGTGAGTGTTGTTTGGGGGACATTTTGTATTTCACTGCACTTTATTTTTGAGTAGATAAAATGAGAAGTGAAGGCCGTTGTTTATATTGACAGGAAAATGTAATCAAAAACAAAATCGAGGCTCAATCTGTCATTTCTCTGCCATATCACAAGGTTTTACATTGTTTTATTGTGCGATTGAACTACAGTCAACAAGTTAGTTACACAGAAGGACAACAACGTTTAAAAAGTGTTGAATCAAAGTAGTTTCTTATTGTTGGCAGGACTGAAAGAGAGTTAAAGATCACAGTCGATGTAATACTTTTACTGTTCCAACAAAAGCTCTCATAATTGGAGAGCACAGTAATGAATTAACATTTTTGCATAATGTCGGTCACAACGCGGTGGTCTTGGTGAATGGCCTTCAGAGGTTGTGGGAGGTCAAGGGCGGTCGTGGGAGATTGTGGGAGGTCGTGGTAGGTAGTGGGAGGTCGTGGGAGGTTGTGGGAAGTCGTAGGGGGTCGTGGGAGGTCGTGGCAGGTTGTGGCAGATTGTGGGAGGTCGTGGTAGGTAGTGGGAGGTCGTGGGGGGTCGTGGGAGGTTGTGGCAGGTTGTGGCCGGTCGTGGCAGGTTGTGGGAGGTCGTGGCCGGTTGTCGGCTGGTGTCGGCGATGATCTTTTCAAAAATGCCCTTTGTGAGTAAACGTGTGAAGGGCTGTCTGTGTTCAAACTAATGAATTGGTATTATTTCACTCCATTTCCAGCAAGCCTCTGCACTACTTAACATGTCAAGAAGGACAACATTTAGAATTGTAAATGCCAGCGCGTTCGGTTTGGAAACTAATAAACTAATAAACTAATAAACAAGAGCTCTGTGGATGGGCCTGGTTCACCCAGAAGTGGGCCTCAGTGTGCCTCTTGACTTTCTGGACAAGAAGATATTTTGAGACAAATTCAGTATTTAGTCCATGATCAAAAAGACAATCAAACTGTCCAACTCTGCACAGTCCAAGAAGGTGTTCCCAGTGATATATAACATTTATATGTAATAACTATATTTCAAATATGTATTGTTCGTCTACCCTTTTTTTTTTGTATATTTACATAAAAGTGATATTTTATTATTGCATCATGTATTTTATTTTTCTACATATTGTAATCATGTCACTATCAATTTGCTTCTTATCCATGTTTTAGTGTTGTTGTTGTTGTTGTTGTTGTTGTTGTTGTTGTTGCACAACATCAAACAATTGTAACCAAGTCATTTCCCTTGAGGATCAATAAAGTTTAAATCACTGTGAATGAAATAATTGCCGTTAAAACAAACCAGTGCAATAAAACAAACACATAAAATGACGGCTGGTTTAGCGGTTCTGAACATCTCACTAAATGTTTCTACTGCTTTCAAACAACAACAGCTAATGTGTCACACTGAATTACAAACAAATACAATTTAACTAGTATTACAGTACCACTGGAGCTCAGAATAGAGCTCCTGCTTCCTCCTCTACTCTCCAGTACTCTACTGTACTCTGCAGTACTCTACTGTACTCTACAGTACTCTACAGTACTCTACTCTACAGTACTATACTATACTCTCTACTCTACTGCTCTACAAATAAACTTGCCTTGCCTCTACTCTACTCTATCGTACTCTACTGTAGTATAAGATAAGATAAGATAATCCTTTATTGTCCCACATGGGGAAATTTCATTGGTGCAACGCAGGTAGATACAGAGGTAGTTACAGAAGAACAGATCACTTATAGGAAGTCTGAAAAACACTTTCAGTAGAAGATCTCCTATAAATAAATAAAAACTCCCATAGACAAATAAATACATAAATACCATTGCATGTGATCCCGACAGTAATTGCACATGAATATGTGTCACGACAGCACAGTAATTGCACATGAATTTCACATGAATTCCAACAGCAATTGCACATACGACAGAATTGCACATCAGTATTGCGACGGGATAACGTGACGATCTCCGGGTAAGACGACTGTTCTCCTCAGTTTCATGAGTTCCTCCTTTGTGGAAACGCGGTACGGCGCCGGCCGGGGGGCGGGGCCGGAGCCGGAGCCGGGGGGCGGGGCCGGAGCCGGAGCCGGGGGGCGGGGCCGGAGCCGGAGCCGGGGGGCGGGGCCGGAGCCAAGACACATCGCAACGACACGACGAAAACACTCAATCCAGCCGAATAAAGTCAAAACAAGTTAATTTAAAGCGATTCCAGTGCGTGTCCCGATCGTTGGTGAAGTTCCTCTTTCATATAAACGTGTATATAAACGTGTACCGACGACACGCCGTACTTTAGCGCGGCCGGAGGGCGCGGGGGGGGGGCTGGTGGGCTCGCTCGGAGCTAGCTCACGTCACAACAACACAACGAACGCAACGAAAAACGCTCAAATCCAGCCGAAAAAAGTCAAAAACAGTTGAATTAAAAAACTATTCCAGCGCGTGTCCCTATCGTACAGTAAAATAGAAAAAACATATTAACTATATTTACAAAATATAGGAGATAAAGCACAATAAGTGTGAGAAAGAAGAGAGAGCGTTTACACCGGGCTGCCAGCTGTACCAGCGCCTTATGACGTAATGACGTATACTATACTTTACTATACTATCCTAATCTACTGTACTCTAATATACTATACTATAGTCTGAGAGTATAGTATATTAGAGTACAGTAGATTAGGATACTGTACTCTCTCTTCTGTACTATATTCTCTGCTCTACTAGACTCTACTATACTATACTCGCTACTCTACTGTACTCTAGCCTACTCTACTCTACTCTCTCTACTGTACACTACACTACACTACACTACACTACACTACACTACACTACACTATACTATACTATACTGTTCTATACTCTACAGTACTCTACTAACCCGGACTGAGCAGATGAAACGAGTATAAATACTTTTCTAGAGCCCATGTCCTTGGAAAACCTGTCTGATTTCACGTGGAGATACTTTTACTCATAATACAACAGTAATCCAGAGTCTGCAGGGCTCAGGTGGCCTCACATCTACATACGTGGGGATAAGTTTAAGTACATGATAAGATGAGAGTATTTATATTCACGATTGTACTTTATTGACTGGCGTATTCTTATTTTCTAAAGTAGCATTTTAGCTATAAACTGGTACACACATTTCTCCTCTTTTGTATAGGTCAAGGTCTATTTCCCATATACTGCACATAAATACATTCAAATTCAACGACAGCGCATTGTCTAGAGTTATTATTTCACAGTATTTAGTGTGATATATCTTTTCCAGTATTAACTCTAACATAATGTCGCAAAAGTCTAATGTATTTTCTGCCGTGGCTCTTCTTCAGCTGCCGGCGTCTCAACATCTCACCTTTCCAGCGCTGACGTTCACACTTAACCTTCGACGAGTGTGAAATCAAACAGCTCCAGCGTCGCCGAGAGAGTGCGAGGGCATTTCTGTCAGACAGAAAGGTGAAAGTGTTCCTCTATTCACAAAAATAAAGATGGAAAAAAATCACGAATAACGAATATCGATGCTTAAGACTCACTTAGGACAAACTTTATTGACGCACATGGGAAATGACACGAGCCCTTTTCTGAATACGTCTAAGCTAGAAATCGTGCTGCTCAGAGGTCTGATCGTTTGCTGCGTGCCCTCCCTTCTCGCTCACCCCCATTTGGCACTGAGCTGCAGCGAAAAAATCCTTAAAAACAATAAAACAGGAAATAAATATAGAAATCGTGGTATCATAATTGGTATTGAGCCTTTCCCTTCTAAATCGATAGTATTACATCTGGGTATCGTGACAACCCTAGTTACAGTATTTATCAGTATTTTACAGTTATTCCAATATAATATAGTCAAGCAAAAATAACAGATCAAAATATGTATAAAAAGATGAGCTCTAAATGAGCCTGAACTATTGTTTTAAGATAAGATAAGATAAGATAATCCTTATTGTCCCACATGGGGAAATTTCATTGATGCAACGCAGGAAGATACAGAGGTAGATACAGAAGAACAGATCACTTATAGGAAGTCTGAAAAACACTTTCAGTAGAAGATCTCCTATAAATAAAAACTCCCATAGACAAATAAATAAATAAATACATAAATACCATCGCGTGTGTTTACTATAGTACTTCTGTGTTTTATGTGTGTTTACTATAGTACTTCTCTGTTTAAGGTGTGTTTACTATAGTACTTCTGTGTTTTACGTGTATTTACTATAGTACTTTTCTGTTTTACGTGTGTTTACTATAGTACTTGTCTGTTTAAGGTGTGTTTACTATAGTACTTCTGTGTTTTAGGTGTGTTTACTATAGTACTTCTGTGTTTTACGTGTGTTTACTATAGTACTTCTGTGTTTTAGGTGTGTTTACTATAGTACTTCTGTGTTTTACGTGTGTTTACTATAGTACTTCTGTGTTTTACGTGTGTTTACTATAGTACTTCTCTGTTTTACGTGTGTTTACTATAGTACTTTTCTGTTTTACGTGTGTTTACTATAGTACTTCTGTGTTTTACGTGTGTTTACTATAGTACTTCTGTGTTTTACGTGTGTTTACTATAGTACTTCTGTGTTTTACGTGTGTTTACTATAGTACTTCTGTGTTTTAGGTGTGTTTACTATAGTCCTTCTGTGTTTTACGTGTGTTTACTATAGTACTTCTGTGTTTTAGGTGTGTTTACTATAGTACTTCTGTGTTTTAGGTGTGTTTAATATAGTACTTTTTTTGTTTTACTTGTGTTTACTATAGTACTTTTCTGTTTTACGTGTGTTTACTATAGTACTTCTCTGTTTTAGGTGTGTTTACTATAGTACTTCTGTGTTATAGGTGTGTTTACTATAGTACTTCTCTATTTTACGTGTGTTTACTATAGTACTTCTCTGTTTTACGTGTGTTTACTATAGTACTTCTGTGTTTTACGTGTGTTTACTATAGTACTTCTCTATTTTACGTGTGTTTACTATAGTACTTCTCTGTTTTACGTGTGTTTACTATAGTACTTCTGTGTTTTACGTGTGTTTACTATAGTACTTCTCTATTTTACGTGTGTTTACTATAGTACTTCTCTGTTTTACGTGTGTTTACTATAGTACTTCTGTGTTTTACGTGTGTTTACTATAGTACTTCTGTGTTTTACGTGTGTTTACTATAGTACTTCTCTATTTTACGTGTGTTTACTATAGTACTTCTCTGTTTTAGGTGTGTTTACTATAGTACTTCTGTGTTATAGGTGTGTTTACTATAGTACTTCTCTATTTTACGTGTGTTTACTATAGTACTTCTCTGTTTTACGTGTGTTTACTATAGTACTTCTGTGTTTTACGTGTGTTTACTATAGTACTTCTCTGTTTTACGTGTGTTTACTATAGTACTTCTCTGTTTTACGTGTGTTTACTATAGTACTTCTCTGTTTTACGTATGTTTACTATAGTACTTCTCTGTATGCAGTAATTATCCTGTCATTGGAGCAGATGCAGGGTCAGAATATAAAAGTACTAGTCGATCGATGAACAGAGTCTTTGGTTGACCAAGAGTTTCTTTAGTCGACCCTTGTTTTAGCCGGGGTCTGTCCTCCAGTCCGATAGTCTTCAGTTTGATGTTTTTGGACTTTAGTCTGGAGTAAATAAAAACAGAAGTGAAGGGATGGTTTGAATCATGACCCTCACACTGAAAATCAAATAGTAAGTTCTCTAAAGCTCGCCTCTGCTCTGCAACTGCTCACAGCCGCACAGTTTATAACTCCACAATCCAATTTGTGTCTTTGAAAGTCTCTTCAATCTGGGTCACGCTGCTCTTTCACAAAAACCCACTGCTGCTGCTTCTCTTCTCTCATTGACTTCAAAACATGGAAAATATTATCATCAAGAACGTGTGAAATGACAAACTTAGCACATTGACCTTGATATGAGCTATTATTAGTTATATTTATATATAATATTATTATATAATGTATTATTATTATTATTATTATCAATATTATTTATTTATTGTATTTTACTGTATGCTCTGTCGTCAAAACCTTTGGCGACAGAGCATTCTCCTGAACAGCACCCCGACTCTGGAACTCCCTCCCCCAACCTGTCCGCCATTCTCCCTCACTCACAACATTCAAATCCCGCCTCAAAACATACCTCTTCACCCAAGCCTATGACCTCCCCTACCCCTAGCCTCCTCTACCCCACTGTCTACTCTTCTACCCCCTGTTACATCCCCATCTTTTTCTCTCTACTTCTTCTGTCTTGTTCATTTTATCTGTATATTAATGTGTATTGTACGTGTTGTCCCCCCCTGTCTGTAAATACCCCCCCCTTTTTATATATGTTCAGCGTCTTTGGGTCACTGAAAAGCGCTATATAAATAAAAGTTATTATTATTGTTATTATATTATTTATTGTATTTATTGATGTATTGATGTATTGATTTATTAGTATCATTATTATTATTGACATCATATTCAGTGAGTTCTGGTTTTCCTCTCCTAGTTTTTGTCCGTAAGAAATATAAAATATAAAAACACATGTCAGTAACTTACAAAATGCAATAAATGTGTAACAGGAATGACCTTTGTCACTGTGAAAATGTTCGGGTGGAAACATAAATAGTATAATAAATAGTATAGTACATAGTATAATAAATAGTATAGTACATAGTATAATAAATAGTATAATAAATAGTACAATAAAAAGTACAATAAATAGTATAATAAATAGTATAACAAATAGTATAATAAATAGTATAATAAATAGTATAGTAAATAGCATAACAAATAGTATAATAAATAGTATAATAAATAGTATAATAGTATAATAAATAATATAATAAATAGTATAATAAATAGTATAATAAAAAGTACAATAAATAGTATAATAAATAGTATAACAAATAGTATAATAAATAGTATAATAAATAGTATAGTAAATAGTATAACAAATAGAATAATAAATAGTATAATAAATAGTATAGTAACTAGTATAATAAATAGTATAATAAATAGTATAATAAATAGTATAACAAATAGTATAATAAATAGTATAATAAATAGTATAGTAAATATTATAATAAATAGTATAATAAATAGTATAATAAATAGTATAACAAATAGTATAATAAATAGTATAATAAATAGTATAACAAATAGTATAACAAATAGTATAATAAATAGTATAATAAATAGTATAATAAATAGTATAGTAAATAGTACAATAAATAGTATAATAAATAGTATAATAAATAGTATAATAAATAGTATAGTAAATAGTATAGTAAATAGTATAATAAATAGTATAATAAATAGTATAATAAATAGTATAGTAAATAGTATAATAAATAGTATAATAAATAGTATAATAAATAGTATAATAAATAGTATAATAAATAGTATAACAAATAGTATAATAAATAGTATAATAAATAGTATAGTAAATAGTATAATAAATAGTATAATAAATAGTATAATAAATAGTATAGTAAATAATACAATAAATAGTATAATAAATAGTATAATAAATAGTATAATAAATAGTATAGTAAATAGTATAGTAAATAGTACAATAAATAGTATAATAAATAGTATAATAAATAGTATAGTAAATAGTATAATAAATAGTATAATAAATAGTATAATAAATAGTATAGTAAATAGTATAATAAATAGTATAATAAATAGTATAGTAAATAGTATAATAAATAGTATAATAAATAGTATAGTAAATAGTATAATAAATAGTATAATAAATAGTATAATAAATAGTATAACAAATAGTATAATAAATAGTATAATAAATAGTATAATAAATAGTATAACAAATAGTATAACAAATAGTATAACAAATAGTATAATAAATAGTATAATAAATAGTATAATAAATAGTATAATAAATAGTATAGTAAATAGTACAATAAATAGTATAATAAATAGTATAATAAATAGTATAATAAATAGTATAACAAATAGTATAACAAATAGTATAACAAAGAGTATAACAAATAGTATAACAAATAGTATAATAAATAGTATAATAAATAGTATAGTAAATAGTACAATAAATAGTATAATAAATAGTATAATAAATAGTATAATAAATAGTATAACAAATAGTATAACAAATAGTATAACAAATAGTATAATAAATAGTATAGTAAATAGTACAATAAATAGTATAATAAATAGTATAATAAATAGTACAGTAAATAGTACAATAAATAGTATAACAAATAGTATAATAAATAGTATAATAAATAGTATAACAAATAGTATAACAAATAGTATAACAAATAGTATAATAAATAGTATAGTAAATAGTACAATAAATAGTATAATAAATAGTATAATAAATAGTATAATAAATAGTATAGTAAATAGTACAATAAATAGTATAATAAATAGTATAATAAATAGTATAATAAATAGTATAGTAAATAGTATAATAAATAGTATAATAAATAGTATAGTAAATAGTATAATAAATAGTATAATAAATAGTAATAAATAGTATAATAAATAGTATAATAAATAGTATAATAAATAGTATAATAAATAGTCTACTCTTAAACGTGTTGCTGTTCGTTCCCAGTTTTAAATCAGAAAAGCGGTTCAATAGAAATACTAGTGATAATACAGTCGTAACTTAAAGTAGTTCTATGTGTATTCCAGAGTTCTGTGGTACATCAGAGTGAAGGAATTCAAAGAACAATTTAAGATGATTAAAATGTTATGTTATTATGCTTCATAATGTAATAGTTTATGTTGACTGGTGAGTGTTGAATGTGTTAAACATTTCAGCCTTTTCAGTCACTTCTTATGATCACCAAGTTCAGCTGATTTATTGTTTATCATTGTTTACTCCACTGACATTTTTCTCAATTCCAGAAAAAAACATTTTGAAATGTTAAATAATGTTGACTCTAATTATAGATCAATATAAACGCATCTGAATATAAGTCATTTTAACCCAGTGTTTCCTCTCTCCTCGTCTCCTTTCCTCGTCACTTCTCGTTTCCATGGACGCAGTTTCCCCGCTTGTTGCCAGGACGACCATGTTCTCTTTGGTCGCCCCTGACGACGCAGGCAGCTCCACAGAGGATGGCGATGCTGTGGCCTGAACGCTAACTCACGGAAATCAGGGTTTTTGTGAGTCATTACAAATCGAGGAGACGTTTAATCGTTTTAGCTGCACAGACGGTATCACCGCTGTGAATGACTGGGAAGTGTTATTAAAGGTAGTACTTAATAATAACTACAATGACTTAATACAAGATGAACAAATAGTTTATTAAGAATGATTCAGGCTTAATTAGAAAGTGTTAGGAATGATTACTGTCTGAAGGGGGTTACAGGCCGCGGCGTCCAGCGTCCACTTTACATTCAAAGTCTACGTAAACTAACGTCCTGCGTTTTCCACGGCGCGATTTCTGCGCTTTCGGACGCTCTCGACGCTTTGAGCGCATGTACGAGGCGTCTGAGGCGTCCAAAGCGGCCGGCGCGACATGTTCAGCTTTGTCCAACTTTCTGCGACAGATGCGACGCAGCCAATCAGAGATGACGCTCCAGTGACGTGCTACGCACGACCCGGAAAAAGACCCAAAACAAACCCGCAAGATAAAAGAAAACCTTAAGACGCAGCTCTTGGAGCAAATAATGCTATTGACTAAACTCTGCTCAGCTCTGAAGTATATGCGGGTCCCAGACGGGCCCCGGAGCCCATCACCTCCGCTTTTGGACTTTGTAAAGTTAATAAACCAAAGCCATGGTCCAACATTAAACTCCATTTACACCACGAGAAAAGCAACACAGCACAACTCGTCCACTGAGCGTGTGCAGGACGACTCGGACGCACGTCTGCTGCTGAGTGTATTTTACGGACATGAGTCCGGGGCGTCTGTCTTCAAATGTACAGCCGTCGCACGCGTACGGGACTTAAGCCTGAATACTTCCTAATAAACTATTTGTTCATTATGCATTGTCTTTGCTTTCTTAAGACATTTAAAAGAGTTATCAGATAAAACAGGAGATGTTTGGCTCTTCTACCACAATATGGCACAATTGGACGTCACAATTAGATGATCTTACAAACACAATATTATCACAATAGTCATTTCACGGCACAATATTTAATGTGGAAAGTTAACAGACTTATACAAATGATACTTTTTCCCTTTAGAATGCCTTGACAAGCCTTAGATATGAACTTATGTCATATTCATAAGAATACAATTTAAAAATAACAGCTATGTCTTCACATTGTTTGCACTGAAATTAATCGATCAGTGTCGATTACAACAAACACTAAAATAACTGAGCTCATTGATTAAGTGCTCCTTAACAAGCAGTGTGATCAAATGAGATAAATGTATTGATGAGAAACGTTTCTGACTCGTAACGTGAGCGAGAACGCTGCTGCACTTTGACCTTTTCAGACAGGGAGAGGGAGAGGGAGAGAGAGAGAGAGAGAACGCTGCTGCTGATGAAGATGATGATGACGATGATGACGATGACTGCAGGTAAAATGGAGCATGACTAAGCCTAATTAGCTATCAGATCCATTAGAGACGCTCCACTGTTGGGTAATGGCCATGCAGGTATCCATGGTAACTAAATTAACAAGTGAAGACCAACAGCGATGATGTAACGTTGCATAAAAAAACTACAAAAAAGAGGAAGCCTTGATGAATATGGGGGGAATTATTCCACACAATCAAATAAAAAACTGTTCAAGATGTGAACTTTTGAACAGAACGCAGCAATTTAAAGTCAGAAAACAGGTCAAATGGAATATCGCTCTCTCTTTTCTGCTACTGTCCAGTACAAACCTGTGTCATCTATAGGATGTCGCCATTTCAGATTTTAGTCGAGCGATTGTTGTGAGAACAAACGCGGCGGCTTAACGATTATTCGCGATTGATTTCATCACGACCAAAACAAGACAACAAAACCAGAATTTTCTTTCCACCTCGTTTTTCTGAACACATCGCCGCTCCTCAACGCGCGGCCGTGAATTTGACATAAACGGCAAGATAAAAAAGCACTTTACATTTGGGCAGGCTTTTAGCTAGAGGGCCGTCTTCCCGTCTTTTGGACGGGGTATCTCGACATGTGGACGGGCGCAGGCGGCGCGAGAGTATGGAAAGTCAATTTGATACGAGAGGCGTGCGCGCGCCGCTCTAGATCGCCTCCGCGTTAAAAGCGCCGCTTTATTTAGTAAAAGCGTTGAAAAAAGGTTGTGAAACACATAATATTGGCTTTCCATAGCCATAGAACATTTTTTAAGCCCTCGGTTGGACGGGGTGTTTTCAAATCCTAGCTAAAAGCCTGCATTTGTGTTTACCGTATTTTCCGCACTATAAAGCGCACTGGAATATAAAGGCACTGGATTATAAAGGCACTGGATTGTAAAGTGCACTGGATTATAAAGGCACTGGATTATAAAGGCACTGGATTATAAAGGCACTGGATTATAAAGGCACTGGATTATAAAGGCACTGGATTGTAAAGTGCACTGGATTATAAAGGCACTGGATTATAAAGGCACTGGATTATAAAGGCACTGGATTATAAAGGCACTGGATTGTAAAGTGCACTGGATTATAAAGGCACTGGATTATAAAGGCACTGGATTATAAAGGCACTGGATTATAAAGGCACTGGATTATAAAGGCACTGGATTGTAAAGTGCACTGGATTATAAAGGCACTGGATTATAAAGGCACTGGATTGTAAAGTGCACTGGATTATAAAGGCACTGGATTATAAAGGCACTGGATTATAAAGGCACTGTCAAGTCTATTTTCAATCATTTTTCATATATAAGGCGCACCGCGCTATAAAACACACTATTGTTTTTTGAGAAAATTAAAGGCTTTTAAGTGAGCCTTATAGTCCGGAAAATATGGTAATGTTTTGTGGAAAGTCCGAGCAGAAAGGACTTCATTTTGCTTCTAAAATCGACACATTTCTTTTAATTAAACTAAAACAAAAAATACCTAATTTAGTTCGGAAATTGTCACTTCTTTATAAATCAAATAAAAAGTTATTCTAAAAATGTCCCAATTACAGTTGTTTTTAGTCTTTACGATTATTTTGTGACCTAAAAAAATCACAATTATCGATTACCCTAATAATCTTGACATCCCTAATCATCACATAAAATTACTGTATCTAAAGATAATTAATGAACAAATAAAAATGTTGGGCGACTAAGACGCCATCGACCGATTAATCGACTAAACGACTATAAGCCGACACCTTTAATTGATCCTTTTGCTTATTCAAGTTATATATAAGTGTGTTTAATTAACCGTCTGTGTTACAACTGAAGCTTTTCTACAACGTATGTGTTAACGCATGTCCAAGCTGTCAAAATGTGCAGAAATGATGATGTCGTGCTCTCGGCGCTTACCTTGAGCCTCTCGGACACGCCGTCGGTGATGCTGATGGTGAACTCCTCCACCTTCGGCACCTTCAGCCTCTTCTTTTCCGTCTGGAACTCCGTGCGAGTCTTCACCACCACCTTCAACAGAACACAGAGAGATCATCAGGGACACGCCTTCATCAAACGTCACATTTTAAAGTTCCAGAGTGCGGCGAAAACAGGCAAGAATCCTCCATTTAACTCTAATTAATCAACTAAATAAAAGCATTCAAGTGCCTATGACAGGTTTTTACCAATTTTCTAATTATGACTTTATTTGGTGTGTGTATGCCTGTTGTGCATAGAATTATTAGTTTTACACCAATCGAGTAAGTATTTGTGGAGAAAATGTTGACAAATCTGTAGAAAATGACAGGAAGTGACATCACACCAGGGCCACTCATTCCAGTCCAAACTTATGAAGAATTTACACAAAGAAACAACGTTTTTTGACTCTCTAAACATTGATTCAACAAAATAAAGTCACTCTCATATACTTTTATTTGAAGTGTTTGCCCACTGTTTGCTGGGTAATTTCCTGGTGTGATGTCATCAATTACAAACAGGAAGTGAAATTATAAACCAAAAAAAAAAGGTGCTATTCTGTGTTAACATTTTTATAATTGTTTGAAAAATTCTAAATATATTCATCTTAACTGCATTTTAGTTTAATGAATAGTCCAACCTGTCAGAGGCACTTTTATTTAAAAAGTAACACATTTGGTCCTTGCGTTTCAGTGTGATGAAGTTCTAGCACCGTTGCCATAGCAATTAACACTTCAAAACCCAAAACCATGTCTTTTAAATGCGCAAAAATCTTCAAAATGCAGTAACCAAACCAACAAATACATAGAAATAATTAAAAGAACACTGTGTAACTTGTGTGTCGCTCTCAAGAGAATGTCGAATGTCCCGCACTATGGCATTAAACGTATCTGTCTTGCATTCATTTTGGAGTGCAGGGGTTTTTCTTGCTCAAAAACACCCCGAAGAACGTGCTAACCGCTCAATAACACGCTTAATGTCGTACTAAGGAATTTTATAGGCACATCCCCGTGGAGACAAGCAGTTAAGTTACATGGTAAGGCGTTAAATCAAATAAAAAAAAATCATAAAATTGGTAAAAATAAAATAATTTAAGACATAGACGATCAAAATAAAAAATGCATAAAATTGGTAAAAATAAATCAATTTAAGACATAGACGATCAAATAAAAAATGCATAAAATTGGTAAAAATAAATCAATTTAAGACATAGACGATCAAATAAAAAATGCATAAAATTGGTAAAAATAAATCAATTTAAGACATAGACGATCAAATAAAAAATGCATAAAATTGGTAAAAATAAATCAATTTAAGACATAGATGATCAAATAAAAAATGCATAGAATTGGTAAAAAATAAAACAATTTAAAACATAGATGATCAAATAAAAAATGCATAAAATTGGTAAAAAATAAAACAATTTAAAACATAGATGATCAAAATAAAAAATGTATAAAATTGGTAAAAATAAATCAATTTAAGACATAGATGATCAAATAAAAAATGCATAGAATTGGTAAAAAATAAAACAATTTAAAACATAGATGATCAAATAAAAAATGCATAAAATTGGTAAAAAATAAAACAATTTAAAACATAGATGATCAAAATAAAAAATGTATAAAATTGGTAAAAATAAATCAATTTAAGACATAGACGATCAAATAAAAAATGCATAAAATTGGTAAAAAATAAAACAATTTAAAACATAGATGATCAAAATAAAAAAATCATAAAATTGGTAAAAATAAAACTATTTAAGACATAGACGATAAACAACTCAGCGTTTTTGTAAAAGACTGTTTTAAGTCTTTTACTGTGTATTATATTATTATTTATATTTATTATCTAAAATTATCTTTATTATATTAATAATTATCTTTATTATCTATTTCTGTTTATTATTTGTATTTAATATGTACTTAGAAGAAAGACACACGTTGACTCCACTGTGAAAGAAAATGGACATAGCTTTAAATAAATATACGTTTATTTTGCCCAATATGTGCACGTTCCTGAGGGGCAAAAAAGCCTGTTGAAAAAGTGTTTTTATAGGCGCGGTTTTGTCTTTGCAAACATCTACTGAACCTGCACAAAACACTCCAAACCCAACTCCCATTTTGTAAAAGGAAAACAACACAAACATCCAGGACGAGTCGACAGCGCGCGACAGTCTCCGCCAAACCCTCCACCCAAAAGCCAAAGCTGGACAAACGCGACTCAACACGAGACGGCGCCGCGCTGACCTTTGACCCTCGGGCATGAAATGCAACTTCTGCCGTTTTGGTTCGGAGAAAATCAAATCGGCTTGAGATGTTTCGCTGCTCTGGCCCAGAACTGTCAGTCCGGCTCCGCTCAGGCAAAACCGGCTTTGAACGGCGGTCCGAAACGTGCAAGCGGCGCGCGGGGGAAAGAGACGAGTCCACCGGCACAAACGCACCGTCGTCTTCTTCAGTTTATCCCCCCGTAATTAACATTCTACACAAACTAACGACATAAAGAGAAGCTCAACACGTTCCCCTTTCACGGAAAACCCTTAGAATATCAATAAAACAATCATTCTAACAGTAAAAATGTAAGTTAACAAAGACTTCGTCAACCGATTAATCGACTAAACCACTAAAGTCCCGCAGAAGCAATAAAAAGTCATAAATTATGCAGTAATCAGGCGTTTTAAAGTACTTTTAGAGCACGGGTATTTCATGTGGCGTGTAGTGAAATGAAGTATGTGTCAAGGCCAGGGCTGCAGCCACAGTACAGGTCGTTTTTCTACAATTAGCCTTTCAATTAATTGTGTTTTGGAGTCTGCGCCAAGTTATTTATGATCATTTATGAGTTGTGGGAACAGGTTTAGGAGTATAAACTTTAAAAACGCAGAGGAGCTGCCAGTAAATTCCATCAATAACAGCATAAATACACTCGATTACTCAATGTGCGCAAATAAAACTGAACTGTAAAGTCAGATTAACGTAATTTATAACTTTTAATATCTTCTAAGTGTTAAAAAAAAAAAAAAACTTAATTAATTTAGAGCTGCTCGCTATTAACTGCAATACAGCTGTTAATTACTGCAATATCAACATATATACAATGTGCATGTCTTACATTTCGAGTCAGACCAAAGCTTAACATTGATAAAACCATGAAATTAAAGAAAATTTAAGGAAAACGATAAAAAGAAATCTGCCTAAATTTAGAAAAAAACACAAATTTTCATTAAAAAACCCTGTATATTTCTGTGAGAATGTTGGTGTTATTGCGATACATTTATTGTGCTGCGATATCGATTACTGCGTCGGCCGATACCGCCATATCGATACTTTTGCGATACATTCTTCAGCGCTCGTTGCAACTGTTACATTTAATAACGTCTCATGTCGATCTAAAAGGACCGAAAAGTGCTCATTTTGCACTTTTCCCTCGATCTGACGAAACGCGCCGAAAGACAAAGCTTTTGTTCTTCTCTGAAGAGTCGCACGGGCGATAATGACTCACACGACGAGACGCACTCATTACCACATGGGTCAAAAGTGACTCCGGAGCGACGAGGCGACGGAAGCCGAAGAAGAAGAAGACCAAGGAGAAGAAGAAGACCAAGAAGAAGAAGAAGAAGACCAAGGAGAAGAAGAAGACCAAGAAGAAGAAGACCAAGGAGAAGAAGAAGACCAAGAAGAAGAAGCCGAAGAAGACCAAGAAGAAGAAGAAGCCGAAGAAGAAGAAGAAGAAGAAGAAGAAGAAGAAGAAGAAGAAGAAGAAGAAGAAGAAGAAGAAGAAGAAGAAGAAGAAGAAGAAGAAGAAGAAGAAGAAGAAGAAGAAGAAGAAGAAGAAGAAGAAGAAGAAGAAGAAGAAGA
Source organism: Eucyclogobius newberryi (assembly GCF_026437365.1). Lineage (NCBI taxonomy): Eukaryota > Metazoa > Chordata > Actinopteri > Gobiiformes > Gobiidae > Eucyclogobius > Eucyclogobius newberryi. The sequence goes on from NW_027315779.1 coordinate 3,674,138, forward strand.
AGAAGACGACCAAGAAGAAGACGACCAAGAAGAAGAAGAAGAAAATAAGAAGAAGGCCACTTCCTGTTCACAAAGGCCTTTCACATGTCGCTGCGTGTGTCGTCGTTACTGCTGCATTATTTCATACAATGGGCAGAAACTAAAAGTATAAATGTCTGAGCAACAGGGCTGTAGTTTGGGCTGCCGGATAAACGCAAAGGCTGCAGTTTATGAAGTACCATCATTTCAAACAAACAAACAAACAAACAAACAAACAAAATGTCCACCTATTCTGCTTAAAAAACAGCCACGTTTCTTAAAAAGGGCCGTGCGTTTCTCTGATTGGTTCATCTGCTTGTCAATCATCAGAACGGCCCAGAATACGCGCCTCTGAAAAGGAGAACGCTGAATATTAGGCTAAATATCACGACAAATACAAACTGTAAATTCTCTTTTAATCATGCAACAAAACAAATTAAAACCAAACAAACTGTTACAAATAATTTGAGTTCAGTTATTATTTGTCAGTATGTTTCTCGAATCATTCATACATTATCCATCCCTGTGTTTCCTGTTTCCACCAGACTCATTATGTAGTGGACGTCACTCGTTGCAACTGCAGCTCCTGTTATTAAATACATACATTACTCCATCCATCTTTTACTCCATCCCTCCATTACTCCATACCTCCATTACTCCATCCCTCCATTACTCCATCCCTCCATTACTCCATCCCTCCACTACTCCATCCCTCCTTTACTCCATCCCTCCACTACTCCATCCCTCCATCCCCCCTTTACTCCATCCCTCCATTACTCCATCCCTCCTTTACTCCATACCTCCATTACTCCATCCATCTTTTACTCCATCCCTCCATTACTCAATCCCTCCACTACTCCATCCCTCCACTACTCCATCCCTCCACTACTCCATCCCTCCACTACTCCATCCCTCCATTACTCCATCCCTCCACTACTCCATCCCTCCTTTACTCCATCCCTCCTTTACTCCATCCCTCCACTACTCCATCCCTCCATTACTCAATCCCTCCACTACTCCATCCCTCCACTACTCCATCCCTCCACTACTCCATCCCTCCACTACTCCATCCCTCCATTACTCCATCCCTCCACTACTCCATCCCTCCTTTACTCCATCCCCCCTTTACTCCATCCCTCCATTACTCCATCCCTCCTTTACTCCATACCTCCATTACTCCATCCCTCTTTTACTCCATCCCTCCATTACTCCATCCCTCCATTACTCAATCCCTCCATTACTCCATCCCTCCACTACTCCATCCCTCCATTACTCCATCCCTCCATTACTCAATCCCTCCATTACTCCATCCCTCCACTACTCCATCCCTCCTTTACTCCATCCCTCCACTACTCCATCCCTCCATCCCCCCTTTACTCCATCCCTCCATTACTCCATCCCTCCTTTACTCCATACCTCCATTACTCCATCCCTCCTTTACTCCATACCTCCATTACTCCATCCCTCTTTTACTCCATCCCTCCATTACTCCATCCCTCCATTACTCAATCCCTCCATTACTCCATCCCTCCACTACTCCATCCCTCCTTTACTCCATCCCTCCACTACTCCATCCCTCCATCCACCCTTTACTCCATCCCTCCATTACTCCATCCCTCCTTTACTCCATACCTCCATTACTCCATCCCTCCACTACTCCATCCCTCCATCCCTCCATTACTCCATCCCTCCATTACTCCATCCCTCCACTACTCCATCAATCCATTACTCCATCCCTCTTTTACTCCATCCCTCCATTACTCCATCCCTCCACTACTCCATCCCTTCTTTACTCCATCCCTCCATTACTCCATCCCTCCATTACTCCATCCCTCCGTTACTCCATCCCTCCATTACTCCATCCCTCCTTTACTCCATCCCTCCATTACTCCATCCCTCCTTTACTCCATCCCTCCATTACTCCATCCCTCCATTACTCCATCCCTCCATTACTCCATCCCTCCACTACTCCATCCCTCCTTTACTCCATCCCTCCATTACTCCATCCCTCCTTTACTCCATCCCTCCACTACTCCATCCCTCCATTACTCCATCCCTCCATTACTCCATCCCTCCTTTACTCCATCCCTCCATTACTCCATCCCTCCTTTACTCCATTCCTCCATTAATCCATCCCTCCATTACTCCATCCCTCCTTTACTCCATCCCTCCATTACTCCATCCCTCCATTACTCCATCCCTCCACTACTCCATCCCTCCATTACTCCATCCCTCCTTTACTCCATCCCTCCATTACTCCATCCCTCCTTTACTCCATCCCTCCATTACTCCATCCCTCCATTACTCCATCCCTCCTTTACTCCATCCCTCCATTACTCCATCCCTCCTTTACTTCATCCCTCCATTACTCCATCCCTCCATTACTCCATCCCTCCATTACTCCATCCCTCCATTACTCCATCCCTCCATTACTCCATCCCTCCTTTACTCCATCCCTCCACTACTCCATCCCTCCATTACTCCATCCCTCCATTACTCCATCCCTCCATTACTCCATCCCTCCTTTACTCCATCCCTCCACTACTCCATCCCTCCATTACTCCATCCCTCCATTACTCCATCCCTCCATTACTCCATCCCTCCATTACTCCATCCCTCCTTTACTCCATCCCTCCATTACGCCATCCCTCCATTACTCCATCTCTCCATTACTCCATCCCTCCATTACTCCATCCCTCCTTTACTCCATCCCTCCTTTACTCCATCCCTCCATTACTCCATCCCTCCTTTACTCCATCCCTCCATTACTCCATCTCTCCATTACTCCATCCCTCCACTACTCCATCCCTCCTTTACTCCATCCCTCCATTACTCCATCCCTCCATTACTCCATCCCTCCTTTACTCCATCCCTCCTTTACTCCATCCCTCCATTACTCCATCCCTCCTTTACTCCATCCCTCCATTACTCCATCCCTCCTTTACTCCATCCCTCCTTTACTCCATCCCTCCACTACTCCATCCCTCCACTACTCCATCCCTCCATTACTCCATCCCTCCATTACTCCATCCCTCCATTACTCCATCCCTCCTTTACTCCATCCCTCCACTACTCCATCCCTCCATTACTCCATCCCTCCATTACTCCATCCCTCCATTACTCCATCCCTCCATTACTCCATCCCTCCTTTACTCCATCCCTCCATTACGCCATCCCTCCATTACTCCATCTCTCCATTACTCCATCCCTCCATTACTCCATCCCTCCTTTACTCCATCCCTCCTTTACTCCATCCCTCCATTACTCCATCCCTCCTTTACTCCATCCCTCCATTACTCCATCCCTCCTTTACTCCATCCCTCCTTTACTCCATCCCTCCACTACTCCATCCCTCCACTACTCCATCCCTCCACTACTCCATCCCTCTTGTACTCCTTAATTGTGAGCCCGGGTTTAAAGGCGCAGACGGTGACAGCAGCTTTAGACGCGCTGCTGCTAATGGTGTGTGTAGCACTGCATGAACACGTGAGTACATATTTAACAGTATAAGTAGCTTCTTGTACTCGACTGGGCTGTTTCACTGCAGTTATGGAGATGTTTATCATTATTATATTTGTATTATCATCCGTTTGCGTTCTCGTATCCTCATCTCATTTACATAAAAAAACATCACAATAAACGATAATATTGACTCACCCTAAAGCAGGATAATTCCAGTAAACCCTTTTCTAAAAGTATAATATTGTTAAAACATGAGCTGCAACAGATACAAAGCCGAATAAAACACTTTAGCACTTAGTTAGTGTTTGTAATGAGTTTTAAAAGTTACCGTATTTTCCGGACTATAAGTCGCACCTTTTTTCATAGTTTTGGCCGGGATGTGACTTATACTTATATTTATGCTTATATACTTACACTCCGGAGCGACTTATATGTGATATAATTTGTTATTTTCACACTTGCAACCGCATTTCATACTCCAGTGTGACTTATATTTGTTTTTTTCTTCTATATTATGCATTTTTTGGCTGGTGCGATTCATAGTCTGGAAAATACGGTACTCTTTCGACCCTCTACAGCTCAAATACTCGTGATAATTTTCTCGTAATACAAAGAAATAACATCAAATTCCCCACAATAGTATATATAGAAAAACAATCATCCTGAGCTATTTTTTATTGAAAGATAAGTCGATATATTGTGACTCAGCAGTATCTAGGCGTTCGGTTGCCAGACGTAAGCGAGATGCACGTGCTGTAGATGAAATAAAATGTGTGAGCAGACAATCAGCGCTCTGTGTTTCTCCCACGGCGGTGGCGAGGGCGAGCGCAGCGCCAAACTCCAGCTCTTTAAAACGCCCACACGCCGTCTGCTTCAGCGCGGAGACCCGAGCAGCAGCCCCGAGTCGCATGAACGGGACGGAGGATTTCCAAAACGCTCTCTAAACCGAGCCCCCCCGTCCGTCCGTTAGCGTCGGCCAATCACAGTCGAACTCAAGACCTGCTTTTTACTTCTAGCTCAGGAAAATGGCCTTATTTCAGTGGATGAGAATCAGGGCTGCATTGTAATTGAATCAAGAGCCAGTCATTTGTAATTGTTTGGGTTTTTTAATAAAGACATCAATAGGCAATATTCTTTCCCTCAAAACGTACAGTATTTTCGGGACTATAAGTCGCACTGGAGTAACAGTCGCATTTTTGGTGGAAATGTATTTGATAAAATCCAAGACCAAGAACAGACATTTCCTCTTGAAATGCAGTTTAAAAATAACAGATGAGAGAACATGGTGACTAGGTGTACGTATGCTAACGCTAACACCTTCAGCTACATGAGGCACAGACAGAACTGTGGTAAGTGTCTGGTATGTTAACGTAACATATGAACAGTTATTCAGATAACTATAGCATAAAGAACATGCTAACAAGTTTACCAAAGCATCACTTTTACCCCAAATCACTAAATCCACTGAATTCTTCTTCCTCTGTGTCACTTCTAAACAACTCCACAAACTCCAGAGGAAGAGGAAGTGCAGATTCTTCTTCTGCGTCGCTTAGAGCCGAGAGCGCCCTCTTGTGGTTTCCAGTGTGAAAATAACAGTATAAGTCGCGCCCCGGCCAAATCTATGAAAAAAGGTGCGACTTAAAGAAAATACGGTCTGTGGTTTGAAGCAGAGTTCAGACTTTGGAGGACGAACTTGGGTTATTTACTGTGCTTTATGTTAACTTTCTGCCATTTATATTTGTTTTTAGTCAGGCAGAGTCAAATGAAAAGCAGCGATTGACCAAGATATTGCCGAGCCCTATGTCACATGACCACATCAAGGCTGTGGTTCCTCTAATATGGTTCAGAATCGGAACAAGAATGGAGGAACTGGAAGACGTTCCCACTTCAAACTGAGCAATGTTCCTCTATTAGATTAGATTCAACTTTATTGTCATTGCACAGAGTACAGGTACTAAGACAACGAAATGCAGTTAGCATCAACCAGAAGTGCAAAACAGCAGTTAAAAGTACAGAGTATGTAAAGTGAATCAGTGAATAAATACAGAATGTACAGTAGGGGGCAGTATGGGGTATGAGCAGTAAAAGTAGAAACTGACAGGAGGACTGGCAGCAATAGAGGTAGAGGGAGGTGCAGATGATGAGTAAGAAGAGATGAAGAAGAACACACATAATATACAGTTCAGTGCCATGTTAGCTTAGCTTTAAAATCAGCTCCTCATTACAATTATGACACTGAGAGACGCATCGAACCCGCTCTTCTTGGGTTTTGATGACTTCTCCTGAAACAAATCATCAAACCGATCGGAGCATGTTTAGAACTATCATCTTTGATCAGTGACGGATCAACAGAAATGTACGCGCGCGTTTCAATTTTGAGGACTTTTGATCAAAACGCAGGAGGTTTCGTCCACGTTCTCGCTCGTCATCGCCGGGCAGACTAAGGATCCGTTGTCTCGATGACACCGTAGCGTTTCGAACAACAAGTACACCGGTATAACCAGCGTCAGTTATCAATTATAGTTACCTGCTACTTCTCCGTTACCGAGCGATGAAAGCAGTAACCACGAAGCAAATCTCCAAAAATAAACCCACTGCCGCTTTGGTCGACCTTGACGTTTCCCGCGACTCACAAAATGCACCGCCGGCGTTTGTTATGCGCCATTGTCCTCCGCGAAGCTCTAAAAGCGAACAAAAAGCGAACAACCGTAGAGTCACGGCGATGGGGGGGGCATGAAAAAACGATGGCGCCGGACGGGTGAAAGCGTTTCTGTCGTTTCCGCCGCCGCCCCCTCGTCCTACACTTTGAACGAAGTCGATTTTATCTCGTGACGCCGCAATAGCCGAGCGCGGAGACGATACGTGACTTCTCGCGCGGTCGGGTTCCAAGTTTCCGCCCCAAAGCAATTTCGGTTCAGCTCCAGACGCTTCCCAATAAAAAGATTATCTCCATCCCTCCATCCCTCCATTACTCCATCCCTCCATTACTCCATCTCTCCATTACTCCATCCCTCCACTACTCCATCAATCCATTACTCCATCCCTCTTTTACTCCATCCCTCCATTACTCCATCCCTCCACTACTCCATCCCTTCTTTACTCCATCCCTCCATTACTCCATCCCTCCGTTACTCCATCCCTCCGTTACTCCATCCCTCCATTACTCCATCCCTCCTTTACTCCATCCCTCCATTACTCCATCCCTCCTTTACTCCATCCCTCCATTACTCCATCCCTCCATTACTCCATCCCTCCATTACTCCATCCCTCCACTACTCCATCCCTCCTTTACTCCATCCCTCCATTACTCCATCCCTCCTTTACTCCATCCCTCCACTACTCCATCCCTCCATTACTCCATCCCTCCATTACTCCATCCCTCCTTTACTCCATCCCTCCATTACTCCATCCCTCCTTTACTCCATTCCTCCATTAATCCATCCCTCCATTACTCCATCCCTCCTTTACTCCATCCCTCCATTACTCCATCCCTCCATTACTCCATCCCTCCACTACTCCATCCCTCCATTACTCCATCCCTCCTTTACTCCATCCCTCCTTTACTCCATCCCTCCTTTACTCCATCCCTCCATTACTCCATCCCTCCATTACTCCATCCCTCCTTTACTCGATCCCTCCATTACTCCATCCCTCCATTACTCCATCCCTCCATTACTCCATCCCTCCACTACTCCATCCCTCCATTACTCCATCCCTCCTTTACTCCATCCCTCCATTACTCCATCCCTCCTTTACTCCATCCCTCCATTACTCCATCCCTCCATTACTCCATCCCTCCTTTACTCCATCCCTCCATTACTCCATCCCTCCTTTACTCCATCCCTCCATTACTCCATCCCTCCATTACTCCATCCCTCCATTACTCCATCCCTCCATTACTCCATCCCTCCATTACTCCATCCCTCCTTTACTCCATCCCTCCACTACTCCATCCCTCCATTACTCCATCCCTCCATTACTCCATCCCTCCATTACTCCATCCCTCCTTTACTCCATCCCTCCACTACTCCATCCCTCCATTACTCCATCCCTCCATTACTCCATCCCTCCATTACTCCATCCCTCCTTTACTCCATCCCTCCACTACTCCATCCCTCCATTACTCCATCCCTCCTTTACTCCATCTCTCCATTACTCCATCCCTCCATTACTCCATCCCTCCTTTACTCCATCCCTCCATTACTCCATCCCTCCTTTACTCCATCCCTCCTTTACTCCATCCCTCCACTACTCCACAAACTCCAGAGGAAGAGGAAGTGCAGATTCTTCTTCTGCGTCGCTTAGAGCCGAGAGCGCCCTCTTGTGGTTTCCAGTGTGAAAATAACAGTATAAGTCGCGCCCCGGCCAAATCTATGAAAAAAGGTGCGACTTAAAGAAAATACGGTCTGTGGTTTGAAGCAGAGTTCAGACTTTGGAGGACGAACTTGGGTTATTTACTGTGCTTTATGTTAACTTTCTGCCATTTATATTTGTTTTTAGTCAGGCAGAGTCAAATGAAAAGCAGCGATTGACCAAGATATTGCCGAGCCCTATGTCACATGACCACATCAAGGCTGTGGTTCCTCTAATATGGTTCAGAATCGGAACAAGAATGGAGGAACTGGAAGACGTTCCCACTTCAAACTGAGCAATGTTCCTCTATTAGATTAGATTCAACTTTATTGTCATTGCACAGAGTACAGGTACTAAGACAACGAAATGCAGTTAGCATCAACCAGAAGTGCAAAACAGCAGTTAAAAGTACAGAGTATGTAAAGTGAATCAGTGAATAAATACAGAATGTACAGTAGGGGGCAGTATGGGGTATGAGCAGTAAAAGTAGAAACTGACAGGAGGACTGGCAGCAATAGAGGTAGAGGGAGGTGCAGATGATGAGTAAGAAGAGATGAAGAAGAACACACATAATATACAGTTCAGTGCCATGTTAGCTTAGCTTTAAAATCAGCTCCTCATTACAATTATGACACTGAGAGACGCATCGAACCCGCTCTTCTTGGGTTTTGATGACTTCTCCTGAAACAAATCATCAAACCGATCGGAGCATGTTTAGAACTATCATCTTTGATCAGTGACGGATCAACAGAAATGTACGCGCGCGTTTCAATTTTGAGGACTTTTGATCAAAACGCAGGAGGTTTCGTCCACGTTCTCGCTCGTCATCGCCGGGCAGACTAAGGATCCGTTGTCTCGATGACACCGTAGCGTTTCGAACAACAAGTACACCGGTATAACCAGCGTCAGTTATCAATTATAGTTACCTGCTACTTCTCCGTTACCGAGCGATGAAAGCAGTAACCACGAAGCAAATCTCCAAAAATAAACCCACTGCCGCTTTGGTCGACCTTGACGTTTCCCGCGACTCACAAAATGCACCGCCGGCGTTTGTTATGCGCCATTGTCCTCCGCGAAGCTCTAAAAGCGAACAAAAAGCGAACAACCGTAGAGTCACGGCGATGGGGGGGGCATGAAAAAACGATGGCGCCGGACGGGTGAAAGCGTTTCTGTCGTTTCCGCCGCCGCCCCCTCGTCCTACACTTTGAACGAAGTCGATTTTATCTCGTGACGCCGCAATAGCCGAGCGCGGAGACGATACGTGACTTCTCGCGCGGTCGGGTTCCAAGTTTCCGCCCCAAAGCAATTTCGGTTCAGCTCCAGACGCTTCCCAATAAAAAGATTATCTCCATCCCTCCATCCCTCCATTACTCCATCCCTCCATTACTCCATCTCTCCATTACTCCATCCCTCCACTACTCCATCAATCCATTACTCCATCCCTCTTTTACTCCATCCCTCCATTACTCCATCCCTCCACTACTCCATCCCTTCTTTACTCCATCCCTCCATTACTCCATCCCTCCGTTACTCCATCCCTCCGTTACTCCATCCCTCCATTACTCCATCCCTCCTTTACTCCATCCCTCCATTACTCCATCCCTCCTTTACTCCATCCCTCCATTACTCCATCCCTCCATTACTCCATCCCTCCATTACTCCATCCCTCCACTACTCCATCCCTCCTTTACTCCATCCCTCCATTACTCCATCCCTCCTTTACTCCATCCCTCCACTACTCCATCCCTCCATTACTCCATCCCTCCATTACTCCATCCCTCCTTTACTCCATCCCTCCATTACTCCATCCCTCCTTTACTCCATTCCTCCATTAATCCATCCCTCCATTACTCCATCCCTCCTTTACTCCATCCCTCCATTACTCCATCCCTCCATTACTCCATCCCTCCACTACTCCATCCCTCCATTACTCCATCCCTCCTTTACTCCATCCCTCCTTTACTCCATCCCTCCTTTACTCCATCCCTCCATTACTCCATCCCTCCATTACTCCATCCCTCCTTTACTCGATCCCTCCATTACTCCATCCCTCCATTACTCCATCCCTCCATTACTCCATCCCTCCACTACTCCATCCCTCCATTACTCCATCCCTCCTTTACTCCATCCCTCCATTACTCCATCCCTCCTTTACTCCATCCCTCCATTACTCCATCCCTCCATTACTCCATCCCTCCTTTACTCCATCCCTCCATTACTCCATCCCTCCTTTACTCCATCCCTCCATTACTCCATCCCTCCATTACTCCATCCCTCCATTACTCCATCCCTCCATTACTCCATCCCTCCATTACTCCATCCCTCCTTTACTCCATCCCTCCACTACTCCATCCCTCCATTACTCCATCCCTCCATTACTCCATCCCTCCATTACTCCATCCCTCCTTTACTCCATCCCTCCACTACTCCATCCCTCCATTACTCCATCCCTCCATTACTCCATCCCTCCATTACTCCATCCCTCCTTTACTCCATCCCTCCACTACTCCATCCCTCCATTACTCCATCCCTCCTTTACTCCATCTCTCCATTACTCCATCCCTCCATTACTCCATCCCTCCTTTACTCCATCCCTCCATTACTCCATCCCTCCTTTACTCCATCCCTCCTTTACTCCATCCCTCCACTACTCCACAAACTCCAGAGGAAGAGGAAGTGCAGATTCTTCTTCTGCGTCGCTTAGAGCCGAGAGCGCCCTCTTGTGGTTTCCAGTGTGAAAATAACAGTATAAGTCGCGCCCCGGCCAAATCTATGAAAAAAGGTGCGACTTAAAGAAAATACGGTCTGTGGTTTGAAGCAGAGTTCAGACTTTGGAGGACGAACTTGGGTTATTTACTGTGCTTTATGTTAACTTTCTGCCATTTATATTTGTTTTTAGTCAGGCAGAGTCAAATGAAAAGCAGCGATTGACCAAGATATTGCCGAGCCCTATGTCACATGACCACATCAAGGCTGTGGTTCCTCTAATATGGTTCAGAATCGGAACAAGAATGGAGGAACTGGAAGACGTTCCCACTTCAAACTGAGCAATGTTCCTCTATTAGATTAGATTCAACTTTATTGTCATTGCACAGAGTACAGGTACTAAGACAACGAAATGCAGTTAGCATCAACCAGAAGTGCAAAACAGCAGTTAAAAGTACAGAGTATGTAAAGTGAATCAGTGAATAAATACAGAATGTACAGTAGGGGGCAGTATGGGGTATGAGCAGTAAAAGTAGAAACTGACAGGAGGACTGGCAGCAATAGAGGTAGAGGGAGGTGCAGATGATGAGTAAGAAGAGATGAAGAAGAACACACATAATATACAGTTCAGTGCCATGTTAGCTTAGCTTTAAAATCAGCTCCTCATTACAATTATGACACTGAGAGACGCATCGAACCCGCTCTTCTTGGGTTTTGATGACTTCTCCTGAAACAAATCATCAAACCGATCGGAGCATGTTTAGAACTATCATCTTTGATCAGTGACGGATCAACAGAAATGTACGCGCGCGTTTCAATTTTGAGGACTTTTGATCAAAACGCAGGAGGTTTCGTCCACGTTCTCGCTCGTCATCGCCGGGCAGACTAAGGATCCGTTGTCTCGATGACACCGTAGCGTTTCGAACAACAAGTACACCGGTATAACCAGCGTCAGTTATCAATTATAGTTACCTGCTACTTCTCCGTTACCGAGCGATGAAAGCAGTAACCACGAAGCAAATCTCCAAAAATAAACCCACTGCCGCTTTGGTCGACCTTGACGTTTCCCGCGACTCACAAAATGCACCGCCGGCGTTTGTTATGCGCCATTGTCCTCCGCGAAGCTCTAAAAGCGAACAAAAAGCGAACAACCGTAGAGTCACGGCGATGGGGGGGGCATGAAAAAACGATGGCGCCGGACGGGTGAAAGCGTTTCTGTCGTTTCCGCCGCCGCCCCCTCGTCCTACACTTTGAACGAAGTCGATTTTATCTCGTGACGCCGCAATAGCCGAGCGCGGAGACGATACGTGACTTCTCGCGCGGTCGGGTTCCAAGTTTCCGCCCCAAAGCAATTTCGGTTCAGCTCCGGACGCTTCCCAATAAAAAGATTATCTCCATCCCTCCATCCCTCCATTACTCCATCCCTCCATTACTCCATCTCTCCATTACTCCATCCCTCCACTACTCCATCAATCCATTACTCCATCCCTCTTTTACTCCATCCCTCCATTACTCCATCCCTCCACTACTCCATCCCTTCTTTAACTCCATCCCTCCATTACTCCATCCCTCCGTTACTCCATCCCTCCGTTACTCCATCCCTCCATTACTCCATCCCTCCTTTACTCCATCCCTCCATTACTCCATCCCTCCTTTACTCCATCCCTCCATTACTCCATCCCTCCATTACTCCATCCCTCCATTACTCCCATCCCCTCCACTACTCCATCCCTCCTTTACTCCATCCCTCCATTACTCCATCCCTCCTTTACTCCATCCCTCCACTACTCCATCCCTCCATTACTCCATCCCTCCATTACTCCATCCCTCCTTTACTCCATCCCTCCATTACTCCATCCCTCCTTTACTCCATTCCTCCATTAATCCATCCCTCCATTACTCCATCCCTCCTTTACTCCATCCCTCCATTACTCCATCCCTCCATTACTCCATCCCTCCACTACTCCATCCCTCCATTACTCCATCCCTCCTTTACTCCATCCCTCCTTTACTCCATCCCTCCTTTACTCCATCCCTCCATTACTCCATCCCCTCCATTACTCCATCCCTCCTTTACTCGATCCCTCCATTACTCCATCCCTCCATTACTCCATCCCTCCATTACTCCATCCCTCCACTACTCCATCCCTCCATTACTCCATCCCTCCTTTACTCCATCCCTCCATTACTCCATCCCTCCTTTACTCCATCCCTCCATTACTCCATCCCTCCATTACTCCATCCCTCCTTTACTCCATCCCTCCATTACTCCATCCCTCCTTTACTCCATCCCTCCATTACTCCATCCCTCCATTACTCCATCCCTCCATTACTCCATCCCTCCATTACTCCATCCCTCCATTACTCCATCCCTCCTTTACTCCATCCCTCCACTACTCCATCCCTCCATTACTCCATCCCTCCATTACTCCATCCCTCCATTACTCCATCCCTCCTTTACTCCATCCCTCCACTACTCCATCCCTCCATTACTCCATCCCTCCATTACTCCATCCCTCCATTACTCCATCCCTCCATTACTCCATCCCTCCTTTACTCCATCCCTCCATTACGCCATCCCTCCATTACTCCATCTCTCCATTACTCCATCCCTCCATTACTCCATCCCTCCTTTACTCCATCCTCCACTACTCCATCCCTCCACTACTCCATCCCTCCATTACTCCATCCCTCCATTACTCCATCCCTCCATTACTCCATCCCTCCTTTACTCCATCCCTCCACTACTCCATCCCTCCATTACTCCATCCCCTCCATTACTCCATCCCTCCATTACTCCATCCCTCCATTACTCCATCCCTCCTTTACTCCATCCCTCCATTACGCCATCCCTCCATTACTCCATCTCTCCATTACTCCATCCCTCCATTACTCCATCCCTCCTTTACTCCATCCCTCCTTTACTCCATCCCTCCATTACTCCATCCCTCCTTTACTCCATCCCTCCATTACTCCATCCCTCCTTTACTCCATCCCTCCTTTACTCCATCCCTCCACTACTCCATCCCTCCACTACTCCATCCCTCCACTACTCCATCCCTCTTGTACTCCTTAATTGTGAGCCCGGGTTTAAAGGCGCAGACGGTGACAGCAGCTTTAGACGCGCTGCTGCTAATGGTGTGTGTAGCACTGCATGAACACGTGAGTACATATTTAACAGTATAAGTAGCTTCTTGTACTCGACTGGGCTGTTTCACTGCAGTTATGGAGATGTTTATCATTATTATATTTGTATTATCATCCGTTTGCGTTCTCGTATCCTCATCTCATTTACATAAAAAAACATCACAATAAACGATAATATTGACTCACCCTAAAGCAGGATAATTCCAGTAAACCCTTTTCTAAAAGTATAATATTGTTAAAACATGAGCTGCAACAGATACAAAGCCGAATAAAACACTTTAGCACTTAGTTAGTGTTTGTAATGAGTTTTAAAAGTTACCGTATTTTCCGGACTATAAGTCGCACCTTTTTTCATAGTTTTGGCCGGGATGTGACTTATACTTATATTTATGCTTATATACTTACACTCCGGAGCGACTTATATGTGATATAATTTGTTATTTTCACACTTGCAACCGCATTTCATACTCCAGTGTGACTTATATTTGTTTTTTTCTTCTATATTATGCATTTTTTGGCTGGTGCGATTCATAGTCTGGAAAATACGGTACTCTTTCGACCCTCTACAGCTCAAATACTCGTGATAATTTTCTCGTAATACAAAGAAATAACATCAAATTCCCCACAATAGTATATATAGAAAAACAATCATCCTGAGCTATTTTTTATTGAAAGATAAGTCGATATATTGTGACTCAGCAGTATCTAGGCGTTCGGTTGCCAGACGTAAGCGAGATGCACGTGCTGTAGATGAAATAAAATGTGTGAGCAGACAATCAGCGCTCTGTGTTTTTCCCACGGCGGTGGCGAGGGCGAGCGCAGCGCCAAACTCCAGCTCTTTAAAACGCCCACACGCCGTCTGCTTCAGCGCGGAGACCCGAGCAGCAGCCCCGAGTCGCATGAACGGGACGGAGGATTTCCAAAACGCTCTCTAAACCGAGCCCCCCCGTCCGTCCGTTAGCGTCGGCCAATCACAGTCGAACTCAAGACCTGCTTTTTACTTCTAGCTCAGGAAAATGGCCTTATTTCAGTGGATGAGAATCAGGGCTGCATTGTAATTGAATCAAGAGCCAGTCATTTGTAATTGTTTGGGTTTTTTAATAAAGACATCAATAGGCAATATTCTTTCCCTCAAAAAGTACAGTATTTTCGGGACTATAAGTCGCACTGGAGTAACAGTCGCATTTTTGGTGGAAATGTATTTGATAAAATCCAAGACCAAGAACAGACATTTCCTCTTGAAATGCAGTTTAAAAATAACAGATGAGAGAACATGGTGACTAGGTGTACGTATGCTAACGCTAACACCTTCAGCTACATGAGGCACAGACAGAACTGTGGTAAGTGTCTGGTATGTTAACGTAACATATGAACAGTTATTCAGATAACTATAGCATAAAGAACATGCTAACAAGTTTACCAAAGCATCACTTTTACCCCAAATCACTAAATCCACTGAATTCTTCTTCCTCTGTGTCACTTCTAAACAACTCCACAAACTCCAGAGGAAGAGGAAGTGCAGATTCTTCTTCTGCGTCGCTTAGAGCCGAGAGCGCCCTCTTGTGGTTTCCAGTGTGAAAATAACAGTATAAGTCGCGCCCCGGCCAAATCTATGAAAAAAGGTGCGACTTAAAGAAAATACGGTCTGTGGTTTGAAGCAGAGTTCAGACTTTGGAGGACGAACTTGGGTTATTTACTGTGCTTTATGTTAACTTTCTGCCATTTATATT
The DNA here is from genome assembly GCF_026437365.1 of Eucyclogobius newberryi. Lineage (NCBI taxonomy): Eukaryota > Metazoa > Chordata > Actinopteri > Gobiiformes > Gobiidae > Eucyclogobius > Eucyclogobius newberryi. The sequence continues at coordinate 3,689,554 of NW_027315779.1, forward strand.
TGTTTTTAGTCAGGCAGAGTCAAATGAAAAGCAGCGATTGACCAAGATATTGCCGAGCCCTATGTCACATGACCACATCAAGGCTGTGGTTCCTCTAATATGGTTCAGAATCGGAACAAGAATGGAGGAACTGGAAGACGTTCCCACTTCAAACTGAGCAATGTTCCTCTATTAGATTAGATTCAACTTTATTGTCATTGCACAGAGTACAGGTACTAAGACAACGAAATGCAGTTAGCATCAACCAGAAGTGCAAAACAGCAGTTAAAAGTACAGAGTATGTAAAGTGAATCAGTGAATAAATACAGAATGTACAGTAGGGGGCAGTATGGGGTATGAGCAGTAAAAGTAGAAACTGACAGGAGGACTGGCAGCAATAGAGGTAGAGGGAGGTGCAGATGATGAGTAAGAAGAGATGAAGAAGAACACACATAATATACAGTTCAGTGCCATGTTAGCTTAGCTTTAAAATCAGCTCCTCATTACAATTATGACACTGAGAGACGCATCGAACCCGCTCTTCTTGGGTTTTGATGACTTCTCCTGAAACAAATCATCAAACCGATCGGAGCATGTTTAGAACTATCATCTTTGATCAGTGACGGATCAACAGAAATGTACGCGCGCGTTTCAATTTTGAGGACTTTTGATCAAAACGCAGGAGGTTTCGTCCACGTTCTCGCTCGTCATCGCCGGGCAGACTAAGGATCCGTTGTCTCGATGACACCGTAGCGTTTCGAACAACAAGTACACCGGTATAACCAGCGTCAGTTATCAATTATAGTTACCTGCTACTTCTCCGTTACCGAGCGATGAAAGCAGTAACCACGAAGCAAATCTCCAAAAATAAACCCACTGCCGCTTTGGTCGACCTTGACGTTTCCCGCGACTCACAAAATGCACCGCCGGCGTTTGTTATGCGCCATTGTCCTCCGCGAAGCTCTAAAAGCGAACAAAAAGCGAACAACCGTAGAGTCACGGCGATGGGGGGGGCATGAAAAAACGATGGCGCCGGACGGGTGAAAGCGTTTCTGTCGTTTCCGCCGCCGCCCCCTCGTCCTACACTTTGAACGAAGTCGATTTTATCTCGTGACGCCGCAATAGCCGAGCGCGGAGACGATACGTGACTTCTCGCGCGGTCGGGTTCCAAGTTTCCGCCCCAAAGCAATTTCGGTTCAGCTCCAGACGCTTCCCAATAAAAAGATTATCTCCATCCCTCCATCCCTCCATTACTCCATCCCTCCATTACTCCATCTCTCCATTACTCCATCCCTCCACTACTCCATCAATCCATTACTCCATCCCTCTTTTACTCCATCCCTCCATTACTCCATCCCTCCACTACTCCATCCCTTCTTTACTCCATCCCTCCATTACTCCATCCCTCCGTTACTCCATCCCTCCGTTACTCCATCCCTCCATTACTCCATCCCTCCTTTACTCCATCCCTCCATTACTCCATCCCTCCTTTACTCCATCCCTCCATTACTCCATCCCTCCATTACTCCATCCCTCCATTACTCCATCCCTCCACTACTCCATCCCTCCTTTACTCCATCCCTCCATTACTCCATCCCTCCTTTACTCCATCCCTCCACTACTCCATCCCTCCATTACTCCATCCCTCCATTACTCCATCCCTCCTTTACTCCATCCCTCCATTACTCCATCCCTCCTTTACTCCATTCCTCCATTAATCCATCCCTCCATTACTCCATCCCTCCTTTACTCCATCCCTCCATTACTCCATCCCTCCATTACTCCATCCCTCCACTACTCCATCCCTCCATTACTCCATCCCTCCTTTACTCCATCCCTCCTTTACTCCATCCCTCCTTTACTCCATCCCTCCATTACTCCATCCCTCCATTACTCCATCCCTCCTTTACTCGATCCCTCCATTACTCCATCCCTCCATTACTCCATCCCTCCATTACTCCATCCCTCCACTACTCCATCCCTCCATTACTCCATCCCTCCTTTACTCCATCCCTCCATTACTCCATCCCTCCTTTACTCCATCCCTCCATTACTCCATCCCTCCATTACTCCATCCCTCCTTTACTCCATCCCTCCATTACTCCATCCCTCCTTTACTCCATCCCTCCATTACTCCATCCCTCCATTACTCCATCCCTCCATTACTCCATCCCTCCATTACTCCATCCCTCCATTACTCCATCCCTCCTTTACTCCATCCCTCCACTACTCCATCCCTCCATTACTCCATCCCTCCATTACTCCATCCCTCCATTACTCCATCCCTCCTTTACTCCATCCCTCCACTACTCCATCCCTCCATTACTCCATCCCTCCATTACTCCATCCCTCCATTACTCCATCCCTCCTTTACTCCATCCCTCCACTACTCCATCCCTCCATTACTCCATCCCTCCTTTACTCCATCTCTCCATTACTCCATCCCTCCATTACTCCATCCCTCCTTTACTCCATCCCTCCATTACTCCATCCCTCCTTTACTCCATCCCTCCTTTACTCCATCCCTCCACTACTCCACAAACTCCAGAGGAAGAGGAAGTGCAGATTCTTCTTCTGCGTCGCTTAGAGCCGAGAGCGCCCTCTTGTGGTTTCCAGTGTGAAAATAACAGTATAAGTCGCGCCCCGGCCAAATCTATGAAAAAAGGTGCGACTTAAAGAAAATACGGTCTGTGGTTTGAAGCAGAGTTCAGACTTTGGAGGACGAACTTGGGTTATTTACTGTGCTTTATGTTAACTTTCTGCCATTTATATTTGTTTTTAGTCAGGCAGAGTCAAATGAAAAGCAGCGATTGACCAAGATATTGCCGAGCCCTATGTCACATGACCACATCAAGGCTGTGGTTCCTCTAATATGGTTCAGAATCGGAACAAGAATGGAGGAACTGGAAGACGTTCCCACTTCAAACTGAGCAATGTTCCTCTATTAGATTAGATTCAACTTTATTGTCATTGCACAGAGTACAGGTACTAAGACAACGAAATGCAGTTAGCATCAACCAGAAGTGCAAAACAGCAGTTAAAAGTACAGAGTATGTAAAGTGAATCAGTGAATAAATACAGAATGTACAGTAGGGGGCAGTATGGGGTATGAGCAGTAAAAGTAGAAACTGACAGGAGGACTGGCAGCAATAGAGGTAGAGGGAGGTGCAGATGATGAGTAAGAAGAGATGAAGAAGAACACACATAATATACAGTTCAGTGCCATGTTAGCTTAGCTTTAAAATCAGCTCCTCATTACAATTATGACACTGAGAGACGCATCGAACCCGCTCTTCTTGGGTTTTGATGACTTCTCCTGAAACAAATCATCAAACCGATCGGAGCATGTTTAGAACTATCATCTTTGATCAGTGACGGATCAACAGAAATGTACGCGCGCGTTTCAATTTTGAGGACTTTTGATCAAAACGCAGGAGGTTTCGTCCACGTTCTCGCTCGTCATCGCCGGGCAGACTAAGGATCCGTTGTCTCGATGACACCGTAGCGTTTCGAACAACAAGTACACCGGTATAACCAGCGTCAGTTATCAATTATAGTTACCTGCTACTTCTCCGTTACCGAGCGATGAAAGCAGTAACCACGAAGCAAATCTCCAAAAATAAACCCACTGCCGCTTTGGTCGACCTTGACGTTTCCCGCGACTCACAAAATGCACCGCCGGCGTTTGTTATGCGCCATTGTCCTCCGCGAAGCTCTAAAAGCGAACAAAAAGCGAACAACCGTAGAGTCACGGCGATGGGGGGGGCATGAAAAAACGATGGCGCCGGACGGGTGAAAGCGTTTCTGTCGTTTCCGCCGCCGCCCCCTCGTCCTACACTTTGAACGAAGTCGATTTTATCTCGTGACGCCGCAATAGCCGAGCGCGGAGACGATACGTGACTTCTCGCGCGGTCGGGTTCCAAGTTTCCGCCCCAAAGCAATTTCGGTTCAGCTCCAGACGCTTCCCAATAAAAAGATTATCTCCATCCCTCCATCCCTCCATTACTCCATCCCTCCATTACTCCATCTCTCCATTACTCCATCCCTCCACTACTCCATCAATCCATTACTCCATCCCTCTTTTACTCCATCCCTCCATTACTCCATCCCTCCACTACTCCATCCCTTCTTTACTCCATCCCTCCATTACTCCATCCCTCCGTTACTCCATCCCTCCGTTACTCCATCCCTCCATTACTCCATCCCTCCTTTACTCCATCCCTCCATTACTCCATCCCTCCTTTACTCCATCCCTCCATTACTCCATCCCTCCATTACTCCATCCCTCCATTACTCCATCCCTCCACTACTCCATCCCTCCTTTACTCCATCCCTCCATTACTCCATCCCTCCTTTACTCCATCCCTCCACTACTCCATCCCTCCATTACTCCATCCCTCCATTACTCCATCCCTCCTTTACTCCATCCCTCCATTACTCCATCCCTCCTTTACTCCATTCCTCCATTAATCCATCCCTCCATTACTCCATCCCTCCTTTACTCCATCCCTCCATTACTCCATCCCTCCATTACTCCATCCCTCCACTACTCCATCCCTCCATTACTCCATCCCTCCTTTACTCCATCCCTCCTTTACTCCATCCCTCCTTTACTCCATCCCTCCATTACTCCATCCCTCCATTACTCCATCCCTCCTTTACTCGATCCCTCCATTACTCCATCCCTCCATTACTCCATCCCTCCATTACTCCATCCCTCCACTACTCCATCCCTCCATTACTCCATCCCTCCTTTACTCCATCCCTCCATTACTCCATCCCTCCTTTACTCCATCCCTCCATTACTCCATCCCTCCATTACTCCATCCCTCCTTTACTCCATCCCTCCATTACTCCATCCCTCCTTTACTCCATCCCTCCATTACTCCATCCCTCCATTACTCCATCCCTCCATTACTCCATCCCTCCATTACTCCATCCCTCCATTACTCCATCCCTCCTTTACTCCATCCCTCCACTACTCCATCCCTCCATTACTCCATCCCTCCATTACTCCATCCCTCCATTACTCCATCCCTCCTTTACTCCATCCCTCCACTACTCCATCCCTCCATTACTCCATCCCTCCATTACTCCATCCCTCCATTACTCCATCCCTCCTTTACTCCATCCCTCCACTACTCCATCCCTCCATTACTCCATCCCTCCTTTACTCCATCTCTCCATTACTCCATCCCTCCATTACTCCATCCCTCCTTTACTCCATCCCTCCATTACTCCATCCCTCCTTTACTCCATCCCTCCTTTACTCCATCCCTCCACTACTCCACAAACTCCAGAGGAAGAGGAAGTGCAGATTCTTCTTCTGCGTCGCTTAGAGCCGAGAGCGCCCTCTTGTGGTTTCCAGTGTGAAAATAACAGTATAAGTCGCGCCCCGGCCAAATCTATGAAAAAAGGTGCGACTTAAAGAAAATACGGTCTGTGGTTTGAAGCAGAGTTCAGACTTTGGAGGACGAACTTGGGCTATTTACTGTGCTTTATGTTAACTTTCTGCCATTTATATTTGTTTTTAGTCAGGCAGAGTCAAATGAAAAGCAGCGATTGACCAAGATATTGCCGAGCCCTATGTCACATGACCACATCAAGGCTGTGGTTCCTCTAATATGGTTCAGAATCGGAACAAGAATGGAGGAACTGGAAGACGTTCCCACTTCAAACTGAGCAATGTTCCTCTATTAGATTAGATTCAACTTTATTGTCATTGCACAGAGTACAGGTACTAAGACAACGAAATGCAGTTAGCATCAACCAGAAGTGCAAAACAGCAGTTAAAAGTACAGAGTATGTAAAGTGAATCAGTGAATAAATACAGAATGTACAGTAGGGGGCAGTATGGGGTATGAGCAGTAAAAGTAGAAACTGACAGGAGGACTGGCAGCAATAGAGGTAGAGGGAGGTGCAGATGATGAGTAAGAAGAGATGAAGAAGAACACACATAATATACAGTTCAGTGCCATGTTAGCTTAGCTTTAAAATCAGCTCCTCATTACAATTATGACACTGAGAGACGCATCGAACCCGCTCTTCTTGGGTTTTGATGACTTCTCCTGAAACAAATCATCAAACCGATCGGAGCATGTTTAGAACTATCATCTTTGATCAGTGACGGATCAACAGAAATGTACGCGCGCGTTTCAATTTTGAGGACTTTTGATCAAAACGCAGGAGGTTTCGTCCACGTTCTCGCTCGTCATCGCCGGGCAGACTAAGGATCCGTTGTCTCGATGACACCGTAGCGTTTCGAACAACAAGTACACCGGTATAACCAGCGTCAGTTATCAATTATAGTTACCTGCTACTTCTCCGTTACCGAGCGATGAAAGCAGTAACCACGAAGCAAATCTCCAAAAATAAACCCACTGCCGCTTTGGTCGACCTTGACGTTTCCCGCGACTCACAAAATGCACCGCCGGCGTTTGTTATGCGCCATTGTCCTCCGCGAAGCTCTAAAAGCGAACAAAAAGCGAACAACCGTAGAGTCACGGCGATGGGGGGGGCATGAAAAAACGATGGCGCCGGACGGGTGAAAGCGTTTCTGTCGTTTCCGCCGCCGCCCCCTCGTCCTACACTTTGAACGAAGTCGATTTTATCTCGTGACGCCGCAATAGCCGAGCGCGGAGACGATACGTGACTTCTCGCGCGGTCGGGTTCCAAGTTTCCGCCCCAAAGCAATTTCGGTTCAGCTCCGGACGCTTCCCAATAAAAAGATTATCTCCATCCCTCCATCCCTCCATTACTCCATCCCTCCATTACTCCATCTCTCCATTACTCCATCCCTCCACTACTCCATCAATCCATTACTCCATCCCTCTTTTACTCCATCCCTCCATTACTCCATCCCTCCACTACTCCATCCCTTCTTTACTCCATCCCTCCATTACTCCATCCCTCCGTTACTCCATCCCTCCGTTACTCCATCCCTCCATTACTCCATCCCTCCTTTACTCCATCCCTCCATTACTCCATCCCTCCTTTACTCCATCCCTCCATTACTCCATCCCTCCATTACTCCATCCCTCCATTACTCCATCCCTCCACTACTCCATCCCTCCTTTACTCCATCCCTCCATTACTCCATCCCTCCTTTACTCCATCCCTCCACTACTCCATCCCTCCATTACTCCATCCCTCCATTACTCCATCCCTCCTTTACTCCATCCCTCCATTACTCCATCCCTCCTTTACTCCATTCCTCCATTAATCCATCCCTCCATTACTCCATCCCTCCTTTACTCCATCCCTCCATTACTCCATCCCTCCATTACTCCATCCCTCCACTACTCCATCCCTCCATTACTCCATCCCTCCTTTACTCCATCCCTCCTTTACTCCATCCCTCCTTTACTCCATCCCTCCATTACTCCATCCCTCCATTACTCCATCCCTCCTTTACTCGATCCCTCCATTACTCCATCCCTCCATTACTCCATCCCTCCATTACTCCATCCCTCCACTACTCCATCCCTCCATTACTCCATCCCTCCTTTACTCCATCCCTCCATTACTCCATCCCTCCTTTACTCCATCCCTCCATTACTCCATCCCTCCATTACTCCATCCCTCCTTTACTCCATCCCTCCATTACTCCATCCCTCCTTTACTCCATCCCTCCATTACTCCATCCCTCCATTACTCCATCCCTCCATTACTCCATCCCTCCATTACTCCATCCCTCCATTACTCCATCCCTCCTTTACTCCATCCCTCCACTACTCCATCCCTCCATTACTCCATCCCTCCATTACTCCATCCCTCCATTACTCCATCCCTCCTTTACTCCATCCCTCCACTACTCCATCCCTCCATTACTCCATCCCTCCATTACTCCATCCCTCCATTACTCCATCCCTCCATTACTCCATCCCTCCTTTACTCCATCCCTCCATTACGCCATCCCTCCATTACTCCATCTCTCCATTACTCCATCCCTCCATTACTCCATCCCTCCTTTACTCCATCCCTCCACTACTCCATCCCTCCACTACTCCATCCCTCCATTACTCCATCCCTCCATTACTCCATCCCTCCATTACTCCATCCCTCCTTTACTCCATCCCTCCACTACTCCATCCCTCCATTACTCCATCCCTCCATTACTCCATCCCTCCATTACTCCATCCCTCCATTACTCCATCCCTCCTTTACTCCATCCCTCCATTACGCCATCCCTCCATTACTCCATCTCTCCATTACTCCATCCCTCCATTACTCCATCCCTCCTTTACTCCATCCCTCCTTTACTCCATCCCTCCATTACTCCATCCCTCCTTTACTCCATCCCTCCATTACTCCATCCCTCCTTTACTCCATCCCTCCTTTACTCCATCCCTCCACTACTCCATCCCTCCACTACTCCATCCCTCCACTACTCCATCCCTCTTGTACTCCTTAATTGTGAGCCCGGGTTTAAAGGCGCAGACGGTGACAGCAGCTTTAGACGCGCTGCTGCTAATGGTGTGTGTAGCACTGCATGAACACGTGAGTACATATTTAACAGTATAAGTAGCTTCTTGTACTCGACTGGGCTGTTTCACTGCAGTTATGGAGATGTTTATCATTATTATATTTGTATTATCATCCGTTTGCGTTCTCGTATCCTCATCTCATTTACATAAAAAAACATCACAATAAACGATAATATTGACTCACCCTAAAGCAGGATAATTCCAGTAAACCCTTTTCTAAAAGTATAATATTGTTAAAACATGAGCTGCAACAGATACAAAGCCGAATAAAACACTTTAGCACTTAGTTAGTGTTTGTAATGAGTTTTAAAAGTTACCGTATTTTCCGGACTATAAGTCGCACCTTTTTTCATAGTTTTGGCCGGGATGTGACTTATACTTATATTTATGCTTATATACTTACACTCCGGAGCGACTTATATGTGATATAATTTGTTATTTTCACACTTGCAACCGCATTTCATACTCCAGTGTGACTTATATTTGTTTTTTTCTTCTATATTATGCATTTTTTGGCTGGTGCGATTCATAGTCTGGAAAATACGGTACTCTTTCGACCCTCTACAGCTCAAATACTCGTGATAATTTTCTCGTAATACAAAGAAATAACATCAAATTCCCCACAATAGTATATATAGAAAAACAATCATCCTGAGCTATTTTTTATTGAAAGATAAGTCGATATATTGTGACTCAGCAGTATCTAGGCGTTCGGTTGCCAGACGTAAGCGAGATGCACGTGCTGTAGATGAAATAAAATGTGTGAGCAGACAATCAGCGCTCTGTGTTTTTCCCACGGCGGTGGCGAGGGCGAGCGCAGCGCCAAACTCCAGCTCTTTAAAACGCCCACACGCCGTCTGCTTCAGCGCGGAGACCCGAGCAGCAGCCCCGAGTCGCATGAACGGGACGGAGGATTTCCAAAACGCTCTCTAAACCGAGCCCCCCCGTCCGTCCGTTAGCGTCGGCCAATCACAGTCGAACTCAAGACCTGCTTTTTACTTCTAGCTCAGGAAAATGGCCTTATTTCAGTGGATGAGAATCAGGGCTGCATTGTAATTGAATCAAGAGCCAGTCATTTGTAATTGTTTGGGTTTTTTAATAAAGACATCAATAGGCAATATTCTTTCCCTCAAAAAGTACAGTATTTTCGGGACTATAAGTCGCACTGGAGTAACAGTCGCATTTTTGGTGGAAATGTATTTGATAAAATCCAAGACCAAGAACAGACATTTCCTCTTGAAATGCAGTTTAAAAATAACAGATGAGAGAACATGGTGACTAGGTGTACGTATGCTAACGCTAACACCTTCAGCTACATGAGGCACAGACAGAACTGTGGTAAGTGTCTGGTATGTTAACGTAACATATGAACAGTTATTCAGATAACTATAGCATAAAGAACATGCTAACAAGTTTACCAAAGCATCACTTTTACCCCAAATCACTAAATCCACTGAATTCTTCTTCCTCTGTGTCACTTCTAAACAACTCCACAAACTCCAGAGGAAGAGGAAGTGCAGATTCTTCTTCTGCGTCGCTTAGAGCCGAGAGCGCCCTCTTGTGGTTTCCAGTGTGAAAATAACAGTATAAGTCGCGCCCCGGCCAAATCTATGAAAAAAGGTGCGACTTAAAGAAAATACGGTCTGTGGTTTGAAGCAGAGTTCAGACTTTGGAGGACGAACTTGGGTTATTTACTGTGCTTTATGTTAACTTTCTGCCATTTATATTTGTTTTTAGTCAGGCAGAGTCAAATGAAAAGCAGCGATTGACCAAGATATTGCCGAGCCCTATGTCACATGACCACATCAAGGCTGTGGTTCCTCTAATATGGTTCAGAATCGGAACAAGAATGGAGGAACTGGAAGACGTTCCCACTTCAAACTGAGCAATGTTCCTCTATTAGATTAGATTCAACTTTATTGTCATTGCACAGAGTACAGGTACTAAGACAACGAAATGCAGTTAGCATCAACCAGAAGTGCAAAACAGCAGTTAAAAGTACAGAGTATGTAAAGTGAATCAGTGAATAAATACAGAATGTACAGTAGGGGGCAGTATGGGGTATGAGCAGTAAAAGTAGAAACTGACAGGAGGACTGGCAGCAATAGAGGTAGAGGGAGGTGCAGATGATGAGTAAGAAGAGATGAAGAAGAACACACATAATATACAGTTCAGTGCCATGTTAGCTTAGCTTTAAAATCAGCTCCTCATTACAATTATGACACTGAGAGACGCATCGAACCCGCTCTTCTTGGGTTTTGATGACTTCTCCTGAAACAAATCATCAAACCGATCGGAGCATGTTTAGAACTATCATCTTTGATCAGTGACGGATCAACAGAAATGTACGCGCGCGTTTCAATTTTGAGGACTTTTGATCAAAACGCAGGAGGTTTCGTCCACGTTCTCGCTCGTCATCGCCGGGCAGACTAAGGATCCGTTGTCTCGATGACACCGTAGCGTTTCGAACAACAAGTACACCGGTATAACCAGCGTCAGTTATCAATTATAGTTACCTGCTACTTCTCCGTTACCGAGCGATGAAAGCAGTAACCACGAAGCAAATCTCCAAAAATAAACCCACTGCCGCTTTGGTCGACCTTGACGTTTCCCGCGACTCACAAAATGCACCGCCGGCGTTTGTTATGCGCCATTGTCCTCCGCGAAGCTCTAAAAGCGAACAAAAAGCGAACAACCGTAGAGTCACGGCGATGGGGGGGGCATGAAAAAACGATGGCGCCGGACGGGTGAAAGCGTTTCTGTCGTTTCCGCCGCCGCCCCCTCGTCCTACACTTTGAACGAAGTCGATTTTATCTCGTGACGCCGCAATAGCCGAGCGCGGAGACGATACGTGACTTCTCGCGCGGTCGGGTTCCAAGTTTCCGCCCCAAAGCAATTTCGGTTCAGCTCCGGACGCTTCCCAATAAAAAGATTATCTCTCCTCAGCGCTGGGCCGTTCATCTTCTCAGACGCTCAAGCGCAAAAGTCACAGCCGGGCGAAAGAGCGAGCCGCTTTGTGTAAACTGCAGAGGCGGGTTTGACCTGATTATGTCTTTAAAAATGAGCCAATCATATCTAATGTAAAGTGTAAAATGTTAAGTGTTTTTATTGAAGGTCCTGATATTTAAGAATGCAAGAAGATCTACAGTGGGAAGAGATTCAGTGACATCTTAAAAGTGCACTGTGGAACTTTTCCTGCTTGTCCCTGTGACATTTGGTTGTTTTGTCAGATTTTCTTTGTTTGTTTGCTTTGGGGTTTTTTTTCAATAAAAGACCTGTGACTGAATAAATGCTTGATGGATGAGATTTAGTGCCAGGCCGGAGACGAACAAGTGGCGAGACTTCCTCCTGAAAAGTGACACAGTGCACCTTTAAGCATGCTGAAAAAAACTTTAAAAATGACTTGAATAATTAGTGAAAAGTATTGCATTTACAACGTATATGTCAAATTGTTCTTAGATAAATATAAAAATGTCTGTGTCCTCAGATTTGAAGTAAAACAATTGCATTATTCATTTATCCCCAATTGTTTTTCGCCAACCGAACCAAGAATCGTGAATATTCAGATCACAATATAATTGTAAGAACCACAAAATAATAATCGTGACAATTTTAGAAGCTAATAAAAAAACAAAAACATAACAATAATATTACATTTTTTAGTTTTACATTATTTTTGAATTTAAAAAATAAACAAAAACAGGACCAGATTTTTTGTTCAATATTTCACCCAAAAATTGACAGAAATTATCAGAACTTTTTTTTTTAAATTTGGCCGTTTATACCACATTTAATCTGCATTTTGTTTTTCAGCTAATTAAATTTTGTAAAGCCGGTTACAAACGTGAGGAATAGTAGGTGTTAGAAACCGTGAGAATGAAGGAAAAGTCAAGATAATCGTCTAAATAATCGTGATTTCGTTAAAATCGTGATGTTTTTTCCCCCTCACAATAATTGCAACACTAATATTTAATACCGTGACATCCCTCGTGCCAGAGAACGGGTCAGTCATGATTTTATTGCTGTTTTAAATCAATAAGAGATGACTGATAACTCGAACACATGAAGTCACATTTAAATCCAATTAGAGCAGGGATAACATTTAGTCATAATTTAACGCTGTAATAAATTAACTATATTTCTCTCTTCTCTGAACACTGGCCGACAGACAGCAGACTTCTATACCCGGAGTGCAGATAGGCTTTATGAGTTAATAGCTTTCTCCATTGGCAGTCATTCAATTACTGTGACCTTCTAAAACTCAATAAGACGATTAAGGCTCGTTTTAAATCAATACCAAGAGCAAATGTGAGGAGATCTGTGTCAATATCATATAAGGCCGAGTCTGATGAAGTATAAACTGTTCGGGCTTCAGCTTCCTGTTCGTCTGGGCCAGTTTGAGAAGTTTCCACCAATCAAAAGTCAATATTTTGTATTGAATTGTCAATAGTAACATGAAAAAACTGTGCTCATTTTTCATCACTCTAAAATGTCAAATTTAGCTTATTTTAGAAAGGCCACATTTTGTATTTTGATGTAGAAACCATTTTTTTGTCAAATTTCCAATGTTTTCCGTTCATTGTTTGATCATAATAATTTAAAACAATTAAATTAAAATTAATAAAATGTATAAAATGTATAAAATTAATACAATTAATTAATTAAAATAAATTAAAATAAATTAAAATAAAATAAATACAAATAAATACAAATAAAATAAACATAAACATAAAAATAGAATAAAATTTAATTTAATTTAATTAAAAATAACAATAATAATGACTTTTTGGGGGATTGTTTTCATTTTTTACTCCCTGAAAACAGAGCTGCAGTTTCGAGCAGATCGTATTGACGTGTTTGATTTTTTCTTATGAATTGAAAACAAAAGAGGAAAGTTCTGTCCCAAGCGTGAGGGAACTGAGGCGTGATCAAAACAGACGTCTAATCTAAAGGATGGTGATTACATTGGTCATGGGGCTGGAGTTCAGTTCACAGTATTTAACCGTTTAAAGCCGCGGCGAAACCCTGAGGACGAAACAAATCCTCATTTTTCAATCATTTCAGAAACATTTTGTATTCTTTAACGTGAAGATTTGCCTGTCTGTCTGTTCTTTCTCTCCTGATTTCACAATAAAATAAAATCATTCAAAAATAACCCTGGAATCTGTGGGTAAAATCAACCAAAGTTATTCATTTGATGTGCATTTTTCCATCACAATAAAGTGCACATTCATAACTCAACAGATAATTCACTGTCATTAGAAAATTTAAATGAAATATCAGAGTGATTATTCAAAGTTTTACAGATTTTAACTTCCAGGTCAGGTGCGGTCTTAAGGTGCGGTTTAAAGGTGCGGTTTAAAGGTGAGGCTTAAAGGTGCGGTTTAAAGGTGAGGCTTAAAGGTGCGGTTTAAAGGTGAGGCTTAAAGGTGCAGTTTAAAGGTGAGGCTTAAAGGTGCGGTTTAAAGGTGAGGCTTAAAGGTGGGGTTTAAAGGTGCGGTTTAAAGGTGAGGCTTAAAGGTGAGGTTTAAAGGTGAGGTTTAAAGGTGGGGTTTAAAGGTGAGGCTTAAAGGTGAGGCTTAAAGGTGCGGTTTAAAGGTGAGGCTTAAAGGTGCGGTTTAAAGGTGAGGCTTAAAGGTGCGGTTTAAAGGTGAGGCTTAAAGGTGCGGTTTAAAGGTGAGGCTTAAAGGTGCGGTTTAAAGGTGAGGCTTAAAGGTGAGGCTTAAAGGTGCGGTTTAAAGGTGAGGCTTAAAGGTGCGGTTTAAAGGTGCGGTTTAAAGGTGCGGTTTAAAGGTGAGGCTTAAAGGTGAGGTTTAAAGGTGCGGTTTAAAGGTGCGGTTTAAAGGTGAGGTTTAAAGGTGCGGTTTAAAGGTGCGGTTTAAAGGTGAGGCTTAAAGGTGCGGTTTAAAGGTGAGGCTTAAAGGTGAGGTTTAAAGGTGAGGCTTAAAGGTGCGGTTTAAAGGTGAGGCTTAAAGGTGCGGTTTAAAGGTGAGGCTTAAAGGTGGGGTTTAAAGGTGCGGCTTAAAGGTGCGGTTTAAATGTGCGGTTTAAAGGTGAGGCTTAAAGGTGCGGTTTAAAGGTGCGGTTTAAAGGTGAGGCTTAAAGGTGCGGTTTAAAGGTGCGGTTTAAAGGTGAGGCTTAAAGGTGAGGTTTAAAGGTGAGGTTTAAAGGTGGGGTTTAAAGGTGAGGCTTAAAGGTGCGGTTTAAAGGTGAGGCTTAAAGGTGCAGTTTAAAGGTGAGGCTTAAAGGTGCGGTTTAAAGGTGAGGCTTAAAGGTGCGGTTTAAAGGTGCGGTTTAAAGGTGCGGTTTAAAGGTGAGGCTTAAAGGTGAGGTTTAAAGGTGCGGTTTAAAGGTGCGGTTTAAAGGTGAGGTTTAAAGGTGCGGTTTAAAGGTGCGGTTTAAAGGTGAGGCTTAAAGGTGCGGTTTAAAGGTGAGGCTTAAAGGTGAGGTTTAAAGGTGAGGCTTAAAGGTGCGGTTTAAAGGTGAGGCTTAAAGGTGCGGTTTAAAGGTGAGGCTTAAAGGTGGGGTTTAAAGGTGCGGCTTAAAGGTGCGGTTTAAAGGTGCGGTTTAAAGGTGAGGCTTAAAGGTGCGGTTTAAAGGTGCGGTTTAAAGGTGAGGCTTAAAGGTGCGGTTTAAAGGTGCGGTTTAAAGGTGAGGCTTAAAGGTGAGGTTTAAAGGTGAGGTTTAAAGGTGGGGTTTAAAGGTGAGGCTTAAAGGTGCGGTTTAAAGGTGAGGCTTAAAGGTGCAGTTTAAAGGTGAGGCTTAAAGGTGCGGTTTAAAGGTGAGGCTTAAAGGTGGGGTTTAAAGGTGCGGTTTAAAGGTGAGGCTTAAAGGTGAGGTTTAAAGGTGAGGTTTAAAGGTGGGGTTTAAAGGTGAGGCTTAAAGGTGAGGCTTAAAGGTGCGGTTTAAAGGTGAGGCTTAAAGGTGCGGTTTAAAGGTGAGGCTTAAAGGTGCGGTTTAAAGGTGAGGCTTAAAGGTGCGGTTTAAAGGTGAGGCTTAAAGGTGCGGTTTAAAGGTGAGGCTTAAAGGTGAGGCTTAAAGGTGCGGTTTAAAGGTGAGGCTTAAAGGTGCGGTTTAAAGGTGCGGTTTAAAGGTGCGGTTTAAAGGTGAGGCTTAAAGGTGAGGTTTAAAGGTGCGGTTTAAAGGTGCGGTTTAAAGGTGAGGTTTAAAGGTGCGGTTTAAAGGTGCGGTTTAAAGGTGCGGTTTAAAGGTGAGGCTTAAAGGTGCGGTTTAAAGGTGAGGCTTAAAGGTGAGGTTTAAAGGTGAGGCTTAAAGGTGCGGTTTAAAGGTGAGGCTTAAAGGTGCGGTTTAAAGGTGAGGCTTAAAGGTGGGGTTTAAAGGTGCGGCTTAAAGGTGCGGTTTAAAGGTGCGGTTTAAAGGTGAGGCTTAAAGGTGCGGTTTGAAGGTGCGGTTTAAAGGTGAGGCTTAAAGGTGCGGTTTAAAGGTGAGGCTTAAAGGTGCAGTTTAAAGGTGAGGCTTAAAGGTGCGGTTTAAAGGTGAGGCTTAAAGGTGGGGTTTAAAGGTGCGGTTTAAAGGTGAGGCTTAAAGGTGAGGTTTAAAGGTGAGGTTTAAAGGTGGGGTTTAAAGGTGAGGCTTAAAGGTGAGGCTTAAAGGTGCGGTTTAAAGGTGAGGCTTAAAGGTGCGGTTTAAAGGTGAGGCTTAAAGGTGCGGTTTAAAGGTGAGGCTTAAAGGTGCGGTTTAAAGGTGAGGCTTAAAGGTGCGGTTTAAAGGTGAGGCTTAAAGGTGAGGCTTAAAGGTGCGGTTTAAAGGTGAGGCTTAAAGGTGCGGTTTAAAGGTGCGGTTTAAAGGTGCGGTTTAAAGGTGAGGCTTAAAGGTGAGGTTTAAAGGTGCGGTTTAAAGGTGCGGTTTAAAGGTGAGGTTTAAAGGTGCGGTTTAAAGGTGCGGTTTAAAGGTGCGGTTTAAAGGTGAGGCTTAAAGGTGCGGTTTAAAGGTGAGGCTTAAAGGTGAGGTTTAAAGGTGAGGCTTAAAGGTGCGGTTTAAAGGTGAGGCTTAAAGGTGCGGTTTAAAGGTGAGGCTTAAAGGTGGGGTTTAAAGGTGCGGCTTAAAGGTGCGGTTTAAAGGTGCGGTTTAAAGGTGAGGCTTAAAGGTGCGGTTTGAAGGTGCGGTTTAAAGGTGAGGCTTAAAGGTGCGGTTTAAAGGTGAGGCTTAAAGGTGCGGTTTAAAGGTGAGGCTTAAAGGTGCGGTTTAAAGGTGAGGCTTAAAGGTGGGGTTTAAAGGTGCGGCTTAAAGGTGCGGTTTAAAGGTGCGGTTTAAAGGTGAGGCTTAAAGGTGCGGTTTAAAGGTGAGGCTTAAAGGTGCGGTTTAAAGGTGAGGCTTAAAGGTGCGGTTTAAAGGTGAGGCTTAAAGGTGAGGTTTAAAGGTGGGGTTTAAAGGTGAGGCTTAAAGGTGCGGTTTAAAGGTGAGGTTTAAAGGTGCAGTTTGAAGGTGAGGCTTAAAGGTGCGGTTTAAAGGTGAGGCTTAAAGGTGCGGTTTAAAGGTGCGGTTTAAAGGTGAGGCTTAAAGGTGCGGTTTAAAGGTGAGGCTTAAAGGTGAGGTTTAAAGGTGGGGTTTAAAGGTGAGGCTTAAAGGTGCAATTTAAAGGTGGGGTTTAAAGGTGCGACTTAAAGGTGCGGCATAAAGGTGTGGGTTAAAGGTGCGGCATAAAGGTGTGGGTTAAAGGTGCGGTTTAAAGGTGAGGCTTAAAGGTGCGGTTTAAAGGTGAGGCTTAAAGGTGCGGTTTAAAGGTGAGGCTTAAAGGTGCGGTTTAAAGGTGAGGTTTAAAGGTGCGGTTTAAAGGTGAGGTTTAAAGGTGAGGTTTAAAGGTGCGGTTTAAAGGTGAGGTTTAAAGGTGCGGTTTAAAGGTGAGGTTTAAAGGTGGGGTTTAAAGGTGAGGCTTAAAGGTGCGGTTTAAAGGTGCGGTTTAAAGGTGAGGCTTAAAGGTGCGGTTTAAAGGTGAGGCTTAAAGGTGCGGTTTAAAGGTGAGGCTTAAAGGTGCGGTTTAAAGGTGAGGCTTAAAGGTGCGGTTTAAAGGTGAGGTTTAAAAGTGCGGTTTAAAGGTGAGGTTTAAAGGTGGGGTTTAAAGGTGAGGCTTAAAGGTGCGGTTTAAAGGTGAGGCTTAAAGGTGCTGTTTAAAGGTGAGGCTTAAAGGTGCGGTTTAAAGGTGAGGCTTAAAGGTGCGGTTTAAAGGTGAGGCTTAAAGGTGCGGTTTAAAGGTGAGGTTTAAAGGTGCGGTTTAAAGGTGAGGTTTAAAGGTGCGGTTTAAAGGTGAGGTTTAAAGGTGGGGTTTAAAGGTGAGGCTTAAAGGTGCGGTTTAAAGGTGCGGTTTAAAGGTGAGGCTTAAAGGTGCGGTTTAAAGGTGAGGCTTAAAGGTGCGGTTTAAAGGTGAGGCTTAAAGGTGCGGTTTAAAGGTGAGGCTTAAAGGTGCGGTTTAAAGGTGAGGTTTAAAGGTGCGGTTTAAAGGTGAGGTTTAAAGGTGCGGTTTAAAGGTGAGGTTTAAAGGTGGGGTTTAAAGGTGAGGCTTAAAGGTGCGGTTTAAAGGTGAGGCTTAAAGGTGCGGTTTAAAGGTGAGGTTTAAAGGTGGGGTTTAAAGGTGAGGCTTAAAGGTGCAATTTAAAGGTGGGGTTTAAAGGTGAGGCTTAAAGGTGGGGTTTAAAGGTGAGGCTTAAAGGTGCGGTTTAAAGGTACAGTTTAAAGGTGCGACTTAAAGGTGCGGCATAAAGGTGTGGGTTAAAGGTGCGGCATAAAGGTGTGGGTTAAAGGTGCGGTTTAAAGGTGCGGCTTAAAGGTGCGGGTTAAAGGTGCGGCATAAAGGTGTGGGTTAAAGGTGCACTGTGTAACATTTCTGGTGGAGGGTTGTTATTTCGGCTGAAATGTTTCACCGTTTAGTTCAAACGTATTTAATGTTCATTGCTTCACTTATTTGACTTATTTTACTGTCGAAAACACTTGGTTTAGAGGCATCAGCAGCTCGTCTCCATGGAGATTGTGACGTTTAATGCCCTTTTATGCAAAGTTTCAAGCAAAACCTAAAAATGAACAGTGTTCCCGTAAAAGGTCCACTACGTAACATTTCTACATCCAAGAAGACACCGAGACGCTCCTGAGTGTGAGAATTAGCAATATAAACGGCTGCAGCAGAATAAATGCAGTGCAGATACATTTAATGCCATACTGTGGAGCATTCCTTAGACAAAATCAAGACTTTTGTGCTTTGTTCATTGATTCTGCAGAAATATGTGCTGCTTTTCAGTCCCTGTGATCTTTTTCCCCCCGTCCTTTGTTCCTCGTGAGCAGACATTCGATACAGATTCGATACAGACGACGCATGCGTGTCCCTGATTGGCTAATCCACTTGTCAATCACACACCAGGTGACAGCTGGCGGCTTTGTAAATCTCACTGCCGCGGCTTCAGGAGCACTCTACTATATCCCCCGAAAATCATGGTACTACTTTATACTAAAACTATAGCGTCGCAACTAGCAAGTGTTGATTAAAACAAAACTTAACGTGACAAAATGTAACATTTCCTGAACAGTTTTAAAAAGAAAATGAGCTCTTTCAGAACTAGTATGTTTTAATAAAGAAAGGAAATTGTAGACAGTGTTTTCAAAAATAGTGTTTTTTAAATCAAAATTGAGTTGGATTCTGCTCTGTTCGATGCTTTTATTACTCTCTATATCGTATTTTTATTGCCATTTCTTTAGCAGAAGCATTGCAAAGCTCAAGTCTCGCTCGCATATCATTTGTTTCGACTTTGGGGCGTGAACACGGAAGTATATTTCATTTAAGGACAAACGCCTGGAAATCCTCTTTAACTCAGAAGAAGAAGAAGAGCCCGGAGAGAGACGCAGAGTTAAGAGGAAAGGAAATCAAGGGCACTGGGGCGTCGACAAAGAAAGGCCTGTTGTGATCGGTGACAACAGAGCGACGCCACAACAAAGGCTCGTCTGTAAAGAAATGTGCGCTGGAGTGTTGTCGACGCCATCGCAGCGCGCGGAGTCGAAACACTCAAACCCGGGCGTTGTCACAAATACTACGCAAATACTGCAAAATGAAATACTTTGAATGTGACACAAAATACCCGTAGTTTCTTTAACATTATCGTGTGGTTTTATGATAGTTCTGATCCAGCAGGAAAGCTACACGTGTGTTTATTTGTGTGTTGTTGTGTGTATTTTCAGGATACTTCTTATATTTAATGAGTATTTTAGTAGAATTCATATCTCGATCAATCTATTTTTTGAGAATCCTGTTAACGACATTCAGACGATATTATGTCAATTTGTTGAGGTTCGATTATCATGTGAAATGTCCGTAAGAATTCATAATTGTATTTTTAAACAGCTCTTTTTGTAGTATTTTTACTACACAATGAACTTGATATTCAAATGTTGCGTATCTTCATAACAACAGTCAGAATCTTGCACGATATATTGCTCTAGTTTCTAGGTTTGATACTAGTTTTAATATAATGAGATAATAAACTTATTTTTGCTACCTTAGAATTATTATAGAGCTTTGGTGAATGTCTCATGTCACTCTTCATCCCCAGTTCACGAGTCGTAATGAGTCAAGGATCGTTCTGTATCTGAACTGTGTAAATTATGGATATGAAAGAATGTTCTTGTCAATGTGAGTGAACAACATTGACAAAGTAGAAATGTGCTTTGGCGATACATAAAGCAATGTATGATGAAAATAATAATAATAGTGAATTATAGTAAACGCCGTGCATGAAAAAAAGTGTGGAAACAGCAGCAGACGTGGACAGAAGCGCAGATGTATAAGCTATAATGTATATCATGTGTAACCTTTGCAAGAGCTTATTGAACCTTCTGGAACAATAAATACTGAAACCAAATTTGCATATTTGTGTACGGATGATGTGAACTGTGTTTGGTTTGTTGTTTACCCTTCTGGCAGCGTTTCTAAACGGACTAAACCAGGGCTAAACCAGGGCTAAACCAGGGCTGAACCAGGGCTAAACCAGGGCTAAACCAGGGCTAAACCAGGACTAAACCAGGACTAAACCAGGTCTGAACCAGGTCTGAACCAGGTCTGAACCACGGCTGAACCAGGGCTAAACCGGGGCTAAACCAGGGCTAAACCAGGACTAAACCAGGTCTGAACCAGGGCTAAACCAGGTCTGAACCAGGTCTGAACCAGGGCTGAACCAGGTCTAAACCAGGTCTAAACCAGGTCTAAACCAGGGCTGAACCAGGTCTAAACCAGGGCTGAACCAGGTCTAAACCAGGTCTAAACCAGGTCTAAACCAGGTCTGAACCAGGTCTAAACCAGGGCTAAATCAGGTCTGAACCAGGGCTAAACCAGGGCTAAACCAGGTCTGAACCAGGTCTAAACCAGGACTAAACCAGGTCTAAACCAGGTCTGAACCAGTTCTAAACCAGGGCTAAACCAGGGCTAAACATGGTCTGAACCAGTTCTAAACCAGGTCTGAACCAGGGCTAAACCAGGTCTGAACCAGTTCTAAACCAGGTCTGAACCAGGGCTAAACCAGGGCTGAACCAGGGCTAAACCAGGGCTAAACCAGGGCTAAACCAGGTCTGAACCAGGTCTGAACCAGGTCTGAACCAGGGCTGAACCAGGGCTAAACCAGGACTAAACCAGGTCTGAACCAGGTCTGAACCAGGTCTGAACCAGGTCTAAACCAGGACTAAACCAGGTCTGAACCAGGTCTAAACCAGGTCTGAACCAGGTCTAAACCAGGTCTAAACCAGGTCTGAACCAGGTCTAAACCAGGGCTAAACCAGGTCTGAACCAGGGCTAAACCAGGACTAAACCAGGTCTAAACCAGGTCTGAACCAGGTCTAAACCAGGTCTAAACAAGGTCTAAACCAGGTCTGAACCAGGGCTAAACCAGGTCTGAACCAGGTCTAAACCAGGTCTGAACCAGGTCTAAACCAGGACTAAACCAGGTCTGAACCAGGTCTAAACCAGGTCTGAACCAGGTCTAAACCAGGTCTAAACCAGGTCTGAACCAGGTCTAAACCAGGGCTAAACCAGGTCTGAACCAGGGCTAAACCAGGACTAAACCAGGTCTAAACCAGGTCTGAACCAGGTCTAAACCAGGTCTAAACCAGGGCTAAACCAGGACTAAACCAGGTCTAAACCAGGTCTGAACCAGGTCTAAACCAGGTCTAAACCAGGTCTAAACCAGGTCTGAACCAGGGCTAAACCAGGTCTGAACCAGGTCTAAACCAGGTCTAAACCAGGTCTGAACCAGGGCTAAACCAGGTCTGAACCAGGTCTAAACCAGGTCTGAACCAGGTCTAAACCAGGGCTGAACCAGGTCTGAACCAGGGCTGAACCAGGTCTAAACCAGGTCTAAACCAGGTCTAAACCAGGTCTAAACCAGGGCTGAACCAGGGCTAAACTGGGGAAAATCCACCTAAAGCAGCCGTTAAACAAGAGTAAGAACATTCTGAAAGGACAAAACCAGGGCAGACGTGACTGTAAACCAGACAATGTGACACATTTGAACCCGTCTTCATTTACAGATATTAATCAAAACTGAATGTAACATTTCAGAGCTAAATGTAATGCTAAATATAATGGTAATATAATCCTGACTCAATGTGTCATCATTCGTTTTACTATTGTGTGAGGTCCTGGTCACTGTGTTATCAGCCAATGACACGACAGCTGAGGTCAAGAGACTGTGGTCACATGACCTCGTCCATAAAGCTCTTTATAAAACAGAGAGAGGCAGAGCTGCAGGTCTGGGATCAGATTGAACAGATAAACCTGATAATTCTGCACATATTTTCATCTCAAATGTTTTATTGTGTTGCCATATTTCATGATTTAGGATCCACGCACAGGTGCAGCGTCCTCCAGCCGCACTTTGTCCTTAAAAGACTCGGATCAGACTGTTCCAGAGAGAACTTCACCTATTCTCCTTAAGTTTACTCTAGTTTAGTTTCCTTATCTTGAAAAGCACATGTTCAAAAAGCTGATAGTGCAGAGTAAAACCTGAAAACAACCGCATACTGCACCGACATAGTAATAGACATCAGAAAAACAGAAAGAAAATTACATTCGGACTTACTTTTTGACAGATGAAACAAGATATAGGCTATTTATTTCTATTTTATATTGTTCATTATTTCCTCTGCGCGCTCTCTGCCGTGTTCTGTGTTTTTAGAGCTCGATCAATAAAGGCCGATTGAAGGTTGATTTTTACATTAACATTAAAAATATACTATAACACACAAACAAACAAGCCAACAAACACATGAACAAACAATGGACATGAATTACAAAACGCTTTAAGCACCAAGAAACACTTTGACACTGAAATAAAAACGCTAAAACTATTGCGTTGCTAAATATATATATATATATATAAATAGCCTAGATCAAAGTTCAAAGTGCATTTTTTGAGCTTAAGACCAACAACACAGATCAATTACATTACTTTTTAGTCATTATTGTCTGTGTTTGTGACATAATCTGTGTCTTGATGTAATTATGTAGGACTGGGTGATTCTTGATAGCAATAATAATCAGACCATATTTTTGTGAAGCATCAAAAATGTGCCTGAAATGCCTTTGTCGAGGTTTTAATCTCTACAAAGTTATTAAAAGGAGAGATATTTTGCTTTTTTCAGGTTCTTTGAAATAAACTTCAACATAAGAAGATCATAATTCTACTTTTTGTTAACTGCAATATTGATCTAAAACGACTTAGTGATAGAGACAGGTCCATCCACTTCCTGTTCAAACCTGCGGCACTGATAAGCCCCGCCTCTTCATAGTGATAAGCCCCGCCTCTTCACAGTGACATTTCCCCGTAACGAGCAGCACATAATCATTTACATGTTTTTTATTGCTGAAAAGTGGCTACGTGACATTTTAGACTCCGACACGTGTCACGCGAGTCTTACATTTTTCAAATAATCACAGCTTATTTCAGGGGATGTGGGCGGAGTTAGGGGGTAGGTGAAAACAGGAATTTTTCAAGCACTTTGCAGGACAATTTAGGATGAACTCAAGCATGCCGGAATCAATGAAAACACAACTACGAGCGAACTAGTAAAAGATCATCTACAAAACAACAATTTATCGCACGTTGAGCGAAGGGTCGACGGCTGGAATCGTGTAAATGTAGATGATTGACAGCTCTTTAAACGTCTAATAAAACCAACGGTGGCTGTCACTCAAACTCAAAACACTCCGACACAATTGTAGCTACAGTGCAGAGTGTCAGCGTAGTTTGTCTTAATTTTTTTTGCATGATTTATTCACTATTTTCAGGACCATTCGTAATGAAAAGCACTTTTTTTCTATTTTATTGAACAACATTGTGATAAACTTTTCTACAGATAACAAGAGGAAAGAACACATCGTACTGTCAGCGTGACACCAGCGTAACTCTCAGAAGAAAAAGAAAACACAAAAGAGTGCACCCTGAAATATTTGACCAAAAGATCATTTATTGTCGAAGAATGAACACAAAAACTAGAATTTCATGGGTAAAAAACAGCAGGAAACAAGAAAAGGTTTGACGTTTTTGTCAGTGGGCTACGTTAGAAAACACAACTCATTTTGTTTTTAACGCCAGGGTTCTTTTCTCTGACAGTAAACAACGACGGCACAAGATTAAATCAAGTTTTTAAACAGGTTTGGAGCAGAATTGACTCAAATCAGGGCCGACGAGTCTGAAGTACAATGTGTTTTTTGGTCGCAAAATAAAAAAAAATAGGTAAATCATGATGGAAGACAATGAAAAAACAATAGCATTGGAATTGTTGATTGGACGATATTCGACAATCAAAATTAAAGTAAGAAAACTATTTAAAGCTGCAAAAATCTAATTAAAAATAAACTATCAAACAAAGGAATTTGGTATAAATGTCTGCACTTTTCAGTTCAATTCCATCGTTTCGTGTGATACTTGAACCTCCACCTTGGCACTGAAACGACACACTTGAGCACTTTTCTCACACATTGTTATAATATCATCTAATTCCCACTACAAGGGCATATTTTAAAAGTACTGACATATGTACTAGCATCGCCCACGCCTGGACATACACACTTCACACACATTTTTCTCTCTGTTTCTTTTTCTCATGCACCATTTACTTCTGCCAATCAGAGCCCGGCGCAGAGTCACACTTTTCTTAATCTCCGAGCGCTGTTTTCCGTGCGTGCGTTGCCGTGAAGACAAATTGCCAAACAAACGGCTTTGACAAATTCACAACAAACTGACCTTTTCCCAGAGCCGCCGTGTCACATGCAAAACAGCGCCGCATCTGTCAACACGAGCGGGGAAAACAAGACATCAACACGCTGCTTTTAATCGAACAAGCGCCTACAGGGTATAACATACATTAACTAACTTATTTTCAACTTTGGAGAGAGTAAAAACAGCCTATTATGTACGCTGTCTAAAAGGTGTTAATATTAAAGGCGATAAATCAACTTTAATGAGCTTTTCCCCTCGTTACGACCGCGTTTCCTCGTGATTTGTTTACTCAAAGTTGTATTTTGATCGACTTTTGTTTGAGTTAATCCTGTATTGACCTGTGTGAGTGCTCCGAAAAGTCCTGTTTCCACCGACCCCCTATCTCCGCCCACTTCCCTGTACTTAGCTGTGATGATTTGAAAGATTAAGCACCCAGAGTGACGCACGTTTGGCTCTAAAAATCGCGTCACGTTGCCACTTTTCAGAAATAAAAAAGCGTGTAAATGACAATGTGCCGCTTTTGACGGTGAAACGTCACGGCGAAGAGGCGGGGCTTATCAGTGCGGCAGGTTTGAACAGGAAGTCAATCAAACTGTTTCTATTATGAAGTCGTTTTGGATCAGCATTGCTGTTTACAATGAACAAAATGCGTTACAGTTCAATATTAAGTGTCAGAAAAAGCATAATATGCCTTCTTTAATGATTTTAGTGAGAGAAAAACAAAAGGAAAGTATGTATTTCAGCACCTTTTTTAAATGTACCTAAAGAAAACTAAATATAGATGTTTATATCGCGTGGTTGGGCCAAGAAATATATTAAAACTATACTGTGTCCTTGGTGAATTTGAGCATGTCTCCACCTATTTTTGCTTGTTTTCTTCATCAAACACCATAAATCCCTTAATATTTATATATATTTTTGTCCAAAACAGCCAAAACAGCCTTTTTATCGTGCTGTTTGTGTCATATTTACTCCATTTTATATCTCAGAAAGGAACGATAAAGTATTTTACAACATGAATAAACAGAAGTGCCCCCACTATAATCATGAGAAAACCACCACGAGAAACAGATATTTGGCACGATCGTGTGTCGAATGCAACAAAAATGATTCGCGAAGATGTATTTTATATCAACAAAAGGTGTGATTGAGTTTCTGGAATGTTATGATGGTTTTTTTGGCAGGAAATTCAAGCTTGCAGTGAAAGGAAGTGAAAAACACATCTAATTAGGGCTGTGCAATTAATCGAATTTTGATGAAGACATTTGTAATCGTCAATTATCAAGCCACTCACGCATTGAATATAAAGACTAATGATACAAGGGCACTTACTTATGAGAAACTGCAACTTTTCATCATCTTGTTGCCATTGCAATGACACATCAACAATTAGAAACCTCCGTTGACGAGCTTATGCTATATTGTACTAATCTTTTTATTCTAAACACAGACTAATGCCTTTAAAATAATGTTTAAGCACATTTCTGTATTTTCTGATTATTGTCTTAGTTATTGATGTATTATTTGTTCATCACATGCACGGCACAGGCCTCGTCTTAAAGTAGTCACAGTATTTGGCCCCGGGTCTTAGCAGTATTTGGCCCCGGGGCTTAGCAGCATTTTGATCCGGGTCTTAGCAGCATTTGGCCCCGGGTCTTTGCAGTATTTGGCCCCGGGTCTTAGCAGTATTTGGCCTGGGTCTTAGCAGTATTTGGCCCCGGGTCTTAGCAGTATTTGGCCCCGGGTTTTAGCAGTATTTGGCCCCGGGTTTTAGCAGTATTTGGTCCCGGGTCTTAGCAGTATTTGGTCCCGGGTCTTAACAGTATTTGGCCCCGGGTCTTAACAGTATTTGGCCCCAGGTCTTAGCAGTATTTGGCCCCGGGTCTTAGCAGTATTTGGCCCCGGGTCTTAGCAGTATTTGGTCCCGGGTCTTAACAGTATTTGGCCCCAGGTCTTAGCAGTATTTGGTCCCGGGTCTTAGCAGTATTTGGTCCCGGGTCTTAACAGTATTTGGCCCCGGGTCTTAGCAGTATTTGGCCCCGGGTCTTAGCAGTTCCAGGTTGGACTCATGCTACGTTCACGATATTGATGGATATTTTCAGAGATCGTTGGCGTGAAGAGGCGGGACTTTGCCGCTGGAGAGGGGCGGGGCAAGTGCATAGGGTTTGAACCAATGACAGTCCCTCTCTGTCCTAAGTGGACTCTATGCATTATTCTATAGTGTATCATGTGTTATTTATGCCCATCAAGGTTGTGTTATTATGATGATCTCATTCATATGGAGATCTGTTTTATGTTTATTAGTTATGATTCTGACCATTCACAGAAGGCCACGCCCTCATGTTTCTCCACCTCATATTCTGGCGTGATCTCTCCTCTGGTTAAGAGGATGCTGCAGCTCCTCAGTGATGCTGCAGCTCCTCTGTGATGCTGCAGCTCCTCAGTGATGCTGCAGCTCCTCTGTGATGCTGCAGCTCCTCAGTGATGCTGCAGCTCCTCTGTGATGCTGCAGCTCCTCTGTGATACTACAGCTCCTCAGTGATGCTACAGCTCAGTGATGCTGCAGCTCCTCAGTGATGCTGCTGCTCCTCTGTGATGCTACTGCTCCTCAGTGATGCTACAGCTCCTCTGTGATACTACAGCTCCTCAGTGATGCTACTGCTCCTCAGTGATGATGCAGCTCCTCAGTGATGCTACTGCTCCTCTGTGATGCTGCAGCTCCTCAGTGATGCTGCAGCTCCTCTTTGATGCTACAGCTCCTCAGTGATGCTGCAGCTCCTCAGTGATGCTGCAGCTCCTCAGTGATGCTGCAGCTCCTCTGTGATGCTGCAGCTCCTCTGATGCTGCAGCTCCTCAGTGATGCTACAGCTCCACTGATACTACAGCTCCTCAGTGATGCTACTGCTCCTCAGTGATGCTGCTGCTCCTCTGTGATGCTACTGCTCCTCAGTGATGCTACAGCTCCTCTGTGATACTACTGCTCCTCAGTGATGCTACTGCTCCTCAGTGATGCTACTGCTCCTCTGTGATGCTGCAGCTCCTCAGTGATGCTACAGCTCCTCAGTGATGCTGCAGCTCCTCAGTGATGCTACAGCTCCTCAGTGATGCTACAGCTCCTCTGTGATGCTGCAGCTCCTCAGTGATGCTGCAGCTCCTCAGTGATGCTGCAGCTCCTCAATGATGCTGCAGCTCCTCAGTGATGCTGCAGTTCCTTTGTGATGCTGCAGCTCCTCAATGATGCTGCAGCTCCTCAATGATGCTGCAGCTCCTCAGTGATGCTGCAGTTCCTTTGTGATGCTGCAGCTCCTCAGTGATGCTACAGCTCAGTGATGCTGCAGCTCCTCAGTCATGCTGCAGCTCCTCAGTGATGCTGCAGCGCCTCTGTGATGCTAAAGCTCCTCAGTGATGCTACTGCTCCTCTGTGATGCTGCAGCTCCTCAGTGATGCTACTGCTCCTCTGTGATGCTGCAGCTCCTCAGTGATGCTGCAGCTCCTCTGTGATGCTGCAGCTCCTCAGTGATGCTACTGCTCCATGCCCTTCAGTATTCAGCCTGTGCTCAGGTGAAATGGGACTGAGATCACAAGTGTATATGATTGACAGCTCTTTAAATGTGTCATGAACTGACGGTGGCTGTCTAAAGCGGTTTGTCAGTCAAACCCACACACCCAGTGTAACGTGAGTACAGAGTACAGTCTTTAACATGTCATTGTTAGCTGTAAAGCCCTGGAGTGACTGGCACCTGATGTGTTAGCAGATGAATGAAATGGAAAGAGATTGTGCCGTCCTCA
This sequence comes from Eucyclogobius newberryi, assembly GCF_026437365.1. Lineage (NCBI taxonomy): Eukaryota > Metazoa > Chordata > Actinopteri > Gobiiformes > Gobiidae > Eucyclogobius > Eucyclogobius newberryi. The sequence goes on from NW_027315779.1 coordinate 3,718,019, forward strand.
GCAGAATACACAATGAGTCCAGCTCCGTCTGCAGTGAAGCTGAACCACAGATAACTCCAATGAAATATGTGTGAGGCCGCTGCAGATAACATCCACCACAAAGTTTTTGTACAGAACATTGTGCCATCTGTAAAAGCTTTGAGTGCTGGGTATAAACTGGGGCGTTCAAATGGTCTGCAAAAATCACTTTAAATAAATAATATACACCATGAATGAATGAAGCCTATTTTGCTTTTAAAGGACACACCCAGACTTTTAAAAAAAATGCTTCTATCCAGGTTTATGGTTATATTGTCAAACGTATTGAACATCAGACGATACTTAAACTAGTACCGGAACTTTGTATCGCATCTAAGACCACATGGTAAAAAAAAGAAAATATTAGCATTTTGTTGGACATGACATTCTATTGTGTAAAAAAAACATGTTTTTTTAATAGTCATTGTGGTTTTGAAATTGCTATTGTGTATCGAGCCGATTCCTTAGTATGCAGAAACTAGTTAGAGTTGTACTTTGTTAAATTGGAGCTGGTTTAATAATCCTGTCTTCTCCAAGCGCTCATAAATCACAACGATCAGAAACTTGAACGCTTCCTGAGCTTCTAAGTCCATAGACCATCACCGGACTTGTTCTGAGCATTACTGCAATTTGCAATGAACATGTGGCTCCAATAACTCAGCAGTCACGTTGCCTAATGGCTTCATACATTTAAATAGCGTGATGGAAACAAAGGTGTAGTTTTAAGTGTTGTTTTCCAAAGCAGGCCTTATTTTAAATTAGAAAAAGTGAAATACTAATGCCAAGGCGACCAAAAGCATGTTAAATGCCAATTAAAGCCACAATAAAGCATAATATGTCCACTTTAAAAGGACATTTTAAGGCATAATAAATGGCTACTACACATTACTGTACAAGATAATATCCAAATAGTTGCTTTGCACGGACACAGAATATTCCAGTCTAACATTTAGTGTAAAAAAACATTTATTACACTGATGAAAAGCACATCAGGCTGACTATAAGAGCAGCAGAAAGACTGATTACTAAATGCTTATTATCATCCATTATTGTTTCCCCAAGTCAATTTCTAAAGTATATTCATTTTATGCCATTACTAATTACTTCTCCATCCATCCATCCATCTTCTGCCGCTTTATCCGGGGCCGGGTCGCGGGGGCAGCAGTCTGAGCAGGGACTCCCAGACTTCCTTCTCCCCAGACACTTCCTCTAACTCCTCCAGGGGGATCCCGAGGCGTTCCCAGGCCAGCCGAGAGACATAGTCTCTCCAGCGTGTCCTGGGTCTTCCCCGGGGCCTCTTCCCGGTGGGACATGCCTGAAACACCTCCCGAGGGAGGCGCCCAGGAGGCATCCGGAACAGATGCCCGAGCCACCTCAGCTGGCTCCTCTCGACGTGGAGGAGCAGCGGCTCTACTCCGAGCTCCCCCCGTGTGGCCGAGCTCCTCACCTTATCTCTAAGGGAGCGCCCAGCCACACGGCGGAGGAAACTCATTTCGACCGCTTGTATCCGCGATCTTGTTCTTTCGGTCACTACCCAAAGCTCATGACCATAGGTGAGGTCAGGAACGTAGACCGACCGGTAAATAGAGAGCTTTGCCTTTCGGCTCAGCTCCCTCTTTACCACAACGGTCCGATGCAGCGACTGCATCACTGCAGCCGCTGCACCGATCCGCCTGTCGATCTCACGCTCCATCCTTCCCTCACTCGTGAACAAGACCCCGAGATACTTGAACTCCTCCACTTGGGGCAAGGACACCCCACCCACCTGGAGAGGGCAAGCCACCTTTTTCCGGTCGAGAACCATGGCCTCGGATTTGGAGGTGCTGATTCTCATCCCAGCCGCTTCACACTCGGCTGCAAACCGTCCCAGTGCATGTTGCAGGTCCGGGTTTGATGGAGCCATCAGGACAACATCGTCTGCAAACAGCAGAGATGAGATCCTGTGGTCCCCAAACCGGACCCCCTCCGACCCCTGACTGCGCCTAGAAATTCTGTCCATAAAAATTATGAACAGAACCGGTGACACAGGGCAGCCCTGGCGGAGTCCAACATGCACTGGGAACAGGTCTGACTTACTGCCGGCAATGCGAACACAGCTCCTGCTCCGGTCATACAGGGACCGGACAGCCCTGAGCAAAGGGCCCCGGACCCCGTACTCCCGGAGCACCCCCCAAAGGACACCCCGAGGGACACGGTCGAAAGCCTTCTCCAGATCCACAAAGCACATGTGGACTGGTTGGGCAAACTCCCATGAACCCTCGAGCACCCGATGGAGGGTATAGAGCTGGTCCAGTGTTCCACGACCGGGACGAAAACCACTCTGCTCCTCCTGAATCCGAGGTTCGACTATCGGTCGGATTCTCCTCTCCAGTACCTTGGAATAGACCTTACCCGGGAGGCTGAGGAGTGTGATCCCTCTGTAGTTGGAACACACCCTCCGGTCCCCCTTCTTGAACAGAGGGACCACCACCCCGGTCTGCCAGTCCAGAGGCACGGTCCCCGAACGCCACGCGATGTTGCAGAGACGTGTCAACCAAGACAGTCCTACAACATCCAGATACTTTAGGTACTCAGGGCGGATCTCATCCACCCCCGGAGCCCTGCCACCGAGGAGTTTGCGGACAACCTCAGTGACTTCAGCTTGGGTGATGGATGAGCCAGCCTCCGAGTCCCCGGTCTCTACTTCCTCTTCAGAAGACGTGACTGAGGGATTAAGGAGATCCTCAAAGTATTCCTTCCACCGTCCGACGACATCCCCAGTCGAGGTCAGCAGGCCTCCACCCGCACCGTAAACGGTGTTTGTGAGACACTGCTTCCCCTTCCTGAGGCGCCGGACGGTTTGCCAGAATTTCTTTGGTGCCGACCGATAGTCCTCCTCCATGGCCTCCCCGAACTCCTCCCAGGCCCGGGTTTTTGCCTCTGCGACAGCACGAGCCGCGGCTCGCTTGGCCTGCCGATACCCGTCGATGACCTCCGGAGACCTACAAGCCAGAGTGGCCTGATAGGCCTCCTTCTTTAGTCTGACGGCATCCCTTACTTCCGGTGTCCACCACCGGGTTCGGGGGTTGCCGCCACGACAGGCACCGGAGACCTTGCGACCACAGCTCCGCGCAGCCGCATCAACAATGGAGGCGGAGAACATGGTCCACTCGGACTCAATGTCCCCAGCCTCCCCCGGGACATGGGAGAAGCTCTCCCGGAGGTGCGAGTTGAATACCCTACTGACAGAGGGCTCCACTAGACGTTCCCAACAGACCCTCACAATGCGCTTGGGTCTGCCAAGTCTGTCCGGCTTCCTCCTCCGCCAGCGGATCCAACTCACCACCAGGTGGTGATCGGTTGACAACTCTGCCCCTCTCTTCACCCGAGTGTCCAAGACACGCGGCCGGAGGTCTGATGACACGACAACTAAGTCGATCATTGACCTCCGGCCTAGGGTGTCCTGGTGCCACGTGCACTGATGGACACCCTTGTGCTTGAACATGGTGTTCGTTATGGACAATCCGTGGCTAGCACAGAAGTCCAATAACTGAACACCGCTCGGGTTCAGATCGGGGAAGCCGTTCTTCCCGATCACCCCTCTCCAGGTGTCACTGTCATTGCCCACGTGGGCGTTGAAGTCCCCCAGTAGAACAACGGAGTCCCCGGTCGGTGCACTGTCCAGTACCCCTCCCAAGGACTCCAAGAAGGCCGGGTACTCTGCACTGCTGTTCGGCCCGTAGGCCGCCACAACAGTGAGAGACCTGTCCCCCACCCGAAGGCGGAGGGACGCGACCCTCTCGTTCACCGGGGTAAACTCCAACACGTGGCGGCTGAGCTGAGGGGCTATCAGCAAGCCCACACCAGCCCGCCGCCTCTCCCCGCGGGCAACACCAGAGAAGTGGAGCGTCCAGCCCCTCTCGAGGAGATGGGTTCCAGAGCCCAAACTGTGCGTGGAGGTGAGGCCGACTATATCTAGTCGGTATCGCTCAACCTCCCGCACAAGCTCAGGCTCTTTCCCCCCCAGCGAGGTGACATTCCATGTCCCCAGAGTTAGTCTCTTTGTCTGGAGATCTGGTCGCCGAGGCCCCTGCCGTCGACTGCCGCCCAGATCTCTCTGCACCGGCCCCTTATGGATCCTCCTGCGGGTGGTGGGCCCACGGGAGGGCGGCCCCACGTCGCTCTTTCGGGCTGTGCCCGGCCGGGCCCCGTGGGGTAAGACCCGGCCACCAGGCGCTCGCCATGGAGCACCCATCCCAGGCCTGGCTCCAGGATGGGGCCCCGGTGACGCCGATCCGGGCGACGTGAACTGCCTTGATTGTGTCGTCGTCATAAGAGGCTTCTGAACCGATCTTTGTCTGACCCGTCACCTAATGGACTAATTACTTCTATATATGTAAATATTGCCCAGACAAGCCAGTCCTTTCTGTTTGAATGATGCAGGAGTGAAATGAAAATGACAGAGCGCTCACAGCTGCAGAGACCAGCCCTCTCTCCTTCAAACTGTCTGATTATTTAACAATCCACTTCTCAAACTATGGCACAGAAGTGAGGAAACAAAAACATGATCAGTGCTCGTTATATCACTGCTCGCTACCACATCTCACTTTAGTTGGTCTGAGCCTTGGTTTAGTCCGGTCTTAGTCCTGCTTCGCTAATACTTTAATGACACTTTGAAAGCCAAATATCGTCTTCGGGCCATACTTAATAATTCACTTTTTACGCCGCGCACCTTGAGTGAATGGACCAATCGGCTGCCCCCCCGGTCGCCCCTCCTCGCCGTGGTAACTGGATTAACGAGCGCGCCGGAGTTACTATGGGACGTCGAGATGATGAATTATGTGTGTCTGGCTCCAAATCTGCCTCCTAATCTCAGCAGGAAAACAGAGGAGCAGGCGTCAGACGGGAGATGAATGGAGGAGAGAGGGAGGGAGAGAGGGAGAGGGGGGAGAGAGGAGGAGCGAGGGGGGAGGAGGAGAGAGGGAGAGGGGGAGAGAGGAGATGGGGAGGGAAGAGGAGAGGGGGAGGGAGAGAGGAGGAGAGAGGAGGAGAGGATGAGAGAGGGACAGAGGAGGAGAGAGGGAGAGGGGGGAGAAAGGAGGAGAGAGGGGGGAGGAGGAGAGAGGGAGAGGGGGGAGAAAGGAGGAGAGAGGGGGGAGGAGGAGAGAGGGAGAGGGGGGAGGAGAGAGGGAGAGGGGGGAGGAGAGAGGAGGAGATGGGGAGGGAGAGGGGGGAGGAGGAGAGAGGGAGAGGGGGGAGGAGAAAGGGAGAGGGGGGAGGAGGAGAGAGGGAGAGGGGGGAGGGGGAGAGCACAGTAAGAGGAATGTAAAGATGTGCTGCTTATGTCAGTTAAACCATGAAATGACAGAAGTGTGTATTTTCTGCATGTATATGTGTAATTGTATGTATTGTGTGTAATTGTATGTATTGTGTGTAATTGTATGTATTGTGTGTAAATGTATGTATTGTATATGTGTAATTGTATGTATTGTGTGTAATTGTATGTATTGTATATGTGTAATTGTATGTATTGTGTGTAATTGTATGTATTGTATATGTGTAATTGTATGTATTGTGTGTAATTGTATGTATTGTATATGTGTAATTGTATGTATTGTGTGTAATTGTATGTATTGTATATGTGTAATTGTATGTATTGTGTGTAATTGTATGTATTGTATATGTGTAATTGTATGTATTGTGTGTAATTGTATGTATTGTATATGTGTAATTGTATGTATTGTGTGTAATTGTATGTATTGTATATGTGTAATTGTATGTATTGTGTGTAATTGTATGTATTGTATATGTGTAATTGTATGTATTGTGTGTAATTGTATGTATTGTATATGTGTAATTGTATGTATTGTGTGTAATTGTATGTATTGTATATGTGTAATTGTATGTATTGTGTGTAATTGTATGTATTGTATATGTGTAATTGTATGTATTGTGTGTAATTGTATGTATTGTATATGTGTAATTGTATGTATTGTGTGTAATTGTATGTATTGTATATGTGTAATTGTATGTATTGTGTGTAATTGTATGTATTGTATATGTGTAATTGTATGTATTGTGTGTAATTGTATGTATTGTATATGTGTAATTGTATGTATTGTGTGTAATTGTATGTATTGTATATGTGTAATTGTATGTATTGTGTGTAATTGTATGTATTGTGTGTAATTGTATGTATTGTATATGTGTAATTGTATGTATTGTGTGTAATTGTATGTATTGTATATGTGTAATTGTATGTATTGTGTGTAATTGTATGTATTGTATATGTGTAATTGTATGTATTGTGTGTAATTGTATGTATTGTATATGTGTAATTGTATGTATTGTGTGTAATTGTATGTATTGTATATGTGTAATTGTATGTATTGTGTGTAATTGTATGTATTGTATATGTGTAATTGTATGTATTGTGTGTAATTGTATGTATTGTATATGTGTAATTGTACTGTATGTTTCAGAATACATAGATCTTGGGCCAGTCAAACTACAACGTGATCCTTGAACTATTGTATTTTGACAGACAACAACACTCTTATGCATGTTGTGTAGAAGCCTAAACCAGCCGTGTAAGACATTTAATGACATGTTCATTATCAACATGAGTATTTCTTTAAACATATTGGCTGGATTTCAGTATGAACGTGTCATCTTTTCATGATTGACATAATGAGCTACATGTCATGTTTGTCATGACTACAACACCAAACACCATTGTGCATCATGTACAATCAGAGTAGAACTGCTTTGCAAACAGATGAATATTGACAACTATGTCATTGTCTTTTGTTAAATAACAGGACATGGCACAGCACAGGCATGACCGTGGACCTATCAACAACAACAACAACAACAACAACAAAAACAACAACGGCCTAAACATACAAATAGTACATGAGGAATTGCCATAAAACACTCGCAATATCTTCCTTTATGACACTGATTATTTTCATGAGAACCTCCTTGAAAACCTTGTGCCATTAATAATATACATATAATAATAATAATATACATCTAACGTGTTTCAGGTTTCTTTGTCCCAAACACATTGGGCTCGGGGTTAAAAGGGTTAGAACCTCGTGGAGGCCCCCATTGTCCAGTCCTCTCCAGATATCCATTTACATCCCAGTGTTGACTGAATGAGACTTACACCAGAATCACTTTGACCCGCACAACAAACCACAGAACGGCTCTCGAACCCTCGCGCTGCCTCTCAGAACAATGCCCACAAACAAACCCCCACTGTCCCGGGGCCCCGCTCACCTTGTCCGGAGCCGTGCCCTGCAGACTGCCCACGTCCAGAGGAGTGATGAGCGGCACGTTCTGGAAGCCGTCCTCCACGCTCACGGCTTTGGCACTGCCTTTGTCCTGAAGATTACTCCCCAACTTCACCATTTTCACCGGCCTGACGTGCTCTGCTCGCGGGGCCGAAAAGACTGCGCCTGCGGGTGGGAACGCGCTTTTTTAGGACCCCGCACCACCAACACGCAGATATGAAAGTGTGGAAAGAGCAGTTTATTCACGTGCGTCACTCTTTTCACAACATTCCATATGTCAAATAAAAAAATATAATATAATATGCATGATTTATCTTTTACTCAGTGTTGGATTTCAACATCACGTCGCGCGGTGTCAAAAAAAAAGTGTTTCAATGTAACGTGCGCTTTTCTCACACGTGACCGCCACATAAACACATGCCATGTAAATGTTTTGGAAGGGGATAAAAAAAAAAGAAGAAGGAATAAGTCTTTTTTTTTTCTCACGGTGTTTGTGGTCCTTCGATGCGAGGGCGAGGGCTGCGCAGAGGCGGGCAGAGATGGAGCGGCTGGACCGGAGGCTGGACCGGAGGCTGGAGGAGGAGGATGCGGATGATGCTGCGGGGGAAACGACGCTTCTCCGCCGAGGACCGAGCGCAGTCTGTCGGCAGCTCTGCGGTCAGTACCAGCAGCAGCAGCAGCAGCAGCAGGAGAAGAAGAAGAAGAAGAAGAAGCAAAAGCAGCAGCAGCAGGAGTAGCCCAACCCCCAAAGCCTCAGAGTCTGCTCCGCTCCCCGCTCCCTCCGCGCTCCGCTCCGGCGCAGACGCACGCCGCGGGCAGCAGCTTTTGGGAAATTAGGAAAGTAAATGTATTAAGGGAAATAAACGGACCAAAAAGTAGCACACTGCGATCAAGGATTCTAGCAAGGAAGGAAGGGGGGATTACATGAGGGGGATTTTTACACTTGCCGTTACATTTAGGTGAAGCAGCATTTAGATCATTTTTGTTCCAAAGTAAAATTTCACCGTCTACATTAAGTCTAGGGTTTTAATTTGCAAAAGAATATTATACAACACTGTGACTTACAACAGCCTATCACAAGAAAGCAGTCATGTTCCAAAATTCCTAACGCAATTAAAGCCTGATTGTGCAGTGCAGCAGCGCCATCTGGTGGACAAATGAGTGACTCACAGTTGTGTGACTCGTGACCTTTAAAGCACCAGGAACAAGGTAAATGAATGTGTCACTGTAGAAGCACCATAAGGACCATATTCCTTATTTAAAACATTCATGTATAATTACTACAGAGGACAATAAATTAGGCCGACTCGATGCCACCTTTTTTAAATCTGAAACCATGTCAATATATAGGCTAAATATGATAGGCTCTGGGGTCCCCATACCCCTAATTGGGAAACACAAAATTCGTGTTTCCCAATGTTAATGTATTGTTATTGTACATTTTTTACTGAAGAAACACATGCACACACACCTCTGGCTGATATGGTCACGTGTGCTTAAATATCCCTTTACTAAAGTCACCATATTGCATATCAATGCAGTTCCATTGTACAATAAGCTAAATGGCAATTGTGGCTTTGTTGTGATATATTTGTCATGGAAACCATGTATTATAATGCTTATGTCATATTATACATTGATAAAGTCCTTACATGTGAGTGTTTCATGTTCTTTGCGTTTGCTGATTAAAGTTACAGGTAAAGCTGCTGGTGTCATTCGTTGTGTTAATATTGTAAGATCAGTTTTGATGCCGATTGATTAAAAAAGGAACTACATTTTGCATTATAACTTCAGACAATAAAGTGTATTTGCACTTTACAAACCCCAGAGTTATTTAAAGTTGGATTCTAACTTTTGTAAACTTCATCTGTGACTCTTATAATATCGAACCATAAAACTAAGTACAGTGTTGTATTTGTTTATGTATTTATTATGGGTAAAGTATCACTATAGTTATATCGAACAGTAATGTATCATGTATCACAGTGTATCGGGCCATCGATTCAGGATCGTATCGTGACAAAAGTATCGTCCCAGACCTGGAATCCTGCCGACTCGTGATACTAATGTCGTGCAGTACAAATACATATTCAAATTGACACTGGACACTAACTGGAAATGATCTACACTGACGCATCAGTGTCAGTGACGTCCGTGAGCTCGCGCCATTCATAAAAGCGTCGCATTTAACCTCTATAGTAACAGTTCCAGGTTCGACCACGTGGAGGCGCACGCGAGCTGCGTTAGTCACGGTCCGTGGTCTATATCGATTCATCCTTTGCGCTCCAGAAGCAGCACGTGACCCGACGAGCCGTGCGTGCGTCTGTCCATCCGTGCGTCTGTCCATCCGTGCGTCTGTCCATCCGTGCGTCTGTCCGTGCGTCTGTCCATCCATGCGTCTGTCCATCCGTGCGTCTGTCCATCCATGCGTCTGTCCATCCATGCGTCTGTCCGTGCGTCTGTCCATCCATGCGTCTGTCCATCCATGCGTCTGTCCGTGCGTCTGTCCATCCGTGCGTCTGTCCATCCGTGCGTCTGTCCATCCATGCGTCTGTCCGTGCGTCTGTCCATCCGTGCGTCTGTCCGTGCGTCTGTCCATCCATGCGTCTGTCCATCCGTGCGTCTGTCCATCCATGCGTCTGTCCATCCATGCGTCTGTCCGTGCGTCTGTCCATCCATGCGTCTGTCCATCCGTGCGTCTGTCCATCCGTGCGTCTGTCCATCCATGCGTCTGTCCGTGCGTCTGTCCATCCATGCGTCTGTCCATCCGTGCGTCTGTCCATCCGTGCGTCTGTCCATCCATGCGTCTGTCCGTGCGTCTGTCCATCCGTGCGTCTGTCCATGCGTCTGTCCATCCGTGCGTCTGTCCATCCATGCGTCTGTCCGTGCGTCTGTCCATCCATGCGTCTGTCCGTGCGTCTGTCCATCCGTGCGTCCGTCCGTGCGTCTGTCCGTCCGTGCGTCTGTCCGTCCGTGCGTCCGTGCGTCCGTGCGTCCGTGCGTCCGTGCGTCCGTGCGTCTGCTGCTGCGGCCGATAACGCGTCAGTATTTATGGATCATGCACACTTTTAATATTTTTATATTTGACGCACTTTAATGGTTTCATTAAAAGTGCGTCAGCCGCCGGCGACATGTTTTATGGCGCGATAATGTCTTTCAGGATGCAAAATGTGCGCAAAATCAACTAACAAGACAAGAACAAAACGCCTCAAATATCTCGGTGCAGTCTGTAGACGAATGACCTGCTTATCAGATCATTTGTAGCACCGTTTTCTATTTTTTTTAATTTTTTTTGAAGACTTTATTGATTTGACCCTTGACCCAGAAAGTGCAGAGGCATCACTTTTTGGCCGTGTACATTGAGTGACGTTTAGCCCGAGCCGCAGAGGGACTAGAACTACTGCCCCTTGTACAATAGTGTGAGGCAAGGAGCTGATTGGACCAGATTGTACTTGAACACGTGTACAAATATGTTTTCTATTGTAAACATTGAACACATGTCGATATGGCTTGCTTTAGGGCTGATTTTAATGGGGGGAAATCTGGTTTACTTGGTGCGTTTTCTTAGTTTTAATTGTCTTAAACGCCAAACCCACTTTTTCTTACCGATTATGGGTAAATGGGTCTAAAATAGAGTTATTATCTACGCATCACTGGCCTTGGTTTGAAATTTGAGTGCATATTTTTGCATATATTTAAGTAAAACGCACCATAGAAAACAACAAACACACGATGACCTAATGTTAGAGGAATAATTTGGATTTTGAGGATTTGAGGCAGAGATGAGACTGCAATCTACAATGTTACCACCAGGTGCCACCAAAAGCCACATCCGTAATAAACGTTTGCAGGAGCCGTTGCCCTGCACTTCCTGATTGGAGCGTGCTCATTGGCTGGTGATGGGAGATAAACAGGAAGTGGAGGCAGGACTGATGAGAGCAGAAGAATATTAAAGTCAAACCGTGACTTTTGTAGATCTAGAAATATAATATTGATTTATAGAAACAAAGAAATGACTTAAACTTCATGTCAGTCAAACTACTTCTTTTAACAAGGCCCTGGACATTTCAGGAAGTTCCCAAAGAAAATGCCGTGAAACAAAAGCCAGACCAGGATCATATTTTCATCACAGTTAAGATTTATTTCATTCAACATTTCACATTACAAATATTTAAAAATTATGCATACTGTTATAAATAGTTGGCTGCAAACAATTAAATAACATTAGATTTTTCTTTTTCGTTTTACACTAGCACTTCTACAGACCAACTCCTAGAAATATGGACATATCCGTAGTACATAACTTAATTAGAAAGGAAAATACAAAAATAGGAACTTATAAAGTGAAATGACAATAAAAATTAAGGTGATATCTTAAGTAAAAAATGCTATTAATAAATACAACAACCTTCCCATACAGTTAAAAACTATTGAAATCTTGCCATTAAGTAACATCATTAACAGACAAATATTTAATATTTATTTTCCTTCAGAAAATGTGAACCATATATTGTGGAGCACAATATAGCAATTAGTAAAAACTAGACACTTTAACATATTAAAAGCTTCACCTCAAAAATATAACAAAAATCTGATCAAAATTATAAAAATCAATTATACATTCCAATTAAAAATATACCAATAAACAGCTAAATACATTGTTGACCTAATAATTACAAAGCAATCAATCACAGTAGCTTGAAATAAAATAGGCAAATAAGCACAAAACCTTTTTAATGTTTTAAAAATAACTTCAATTATTTATATTAGTACAAATAGTTTGATTTCTTTTCTTTTTTACAAACACCAGCATGAAAAGGATTACAATAACAGTAGAAAATGACTGTGAAAAACATATTAACATCTTTTTTAATTAAATGTCTGCAATTAAAAATGGCATTAAAGAATTACATTGCAAAGAGTCTTTATCTGGAAAAAGGTTCAAAAGAAGTATTGCACATAACAACTTGAAGTTAACTTGCAACATTTACCACATTCAAGTCTTTAAGCTCCCCTTCCTCCAGATAGGTCTATTATAGAAAGATCAAGACAGCTCAAGTCTAAGGTTAGAGTAAAAAACAGTGTTCGATAAGGATGCGCTGCCCACTTCTGTATATAGAAAGTTTGTCTCGTTTCTCGTCTTTAGAGGTCTGCGAATGGGGAAGCGAGGGGTTCTCAACACGTGGGGCGGGGTCTGGTTCGGGGGGAGGGGGAGGGGACATCGTGTGTGGGACTATAGGGTGTCCTTAACAACGCAATATTCGAGAAACATTTGGTGCACACCACAACAATTAATTTTTATAGCTAATTCATGTACTTGTCATTTTCTCTTTTTTGTCATGCATGCTAAGGATTACGATAGGTGCTAGTTGGCAAGTTCAAGAATATATATATAGAGATATAGATATATTTATATTTTTTTTGAATATTAAAATATCTAAACACCAAACATCCATTCGTGTGATACGAGGTTCAGCGTTAAGCGTGAACCGAATTTTGCATTCTCCTTATAATAAGTTAATGACTCCCGTCTACGGAGAAGAAACCAAGACAGAAGTCACCATTTTCCAACTAGTAGAGCCGTGTTACAAGGCATGAACATCCATTTAATCACAACAACATGTTTTTTGTCTTTTTGTCGCCATGCTGTTACTGACACATCTAAAAGCTAAGACCAACAGAGTGTTCACGTTGGTCTGTCCTCTGCAGATCTGAAGTCGCCTCAACACAAGTGTGCACTAATAGTTGTAAAGATTTCTCAGCACTGAAATGTATAAAAAGCATAATTGAAAATAATATATATTGAAATCACTCAACAGCTCCATATATGCAGATCTCTCAGTAACAAAAGTACAAAAGCTACCTTTCACAATGTGAAAAATTGAGGTATTGCAAAAAGGAGTTTCCCCATTCGTGAAAAATGTGCCTAAAATGACTGTTGGAAAAAGAAAAACTATTTAGAAAAGTAGTGCATAATAAATGTTTATATGTGCATGACAAAATAATTTAGCTAGAAAACACACTGTACCAAAAATCAGCAGGCCATGTATAAAATAATCTTTTTTTTTCTTCTCATTTTAAACAGCAAATTCTTCACAAAGTGTTTAACTTCTAAAATGCTCGCCCACTGCACCCGCAGAAACTCGCGTCCGGGTGCAAACTGGTGCCCGGACCCCGCGCCACAAATGAAGGTGGGCACCTCACTAGTGTAGACTCAAGTTTCCGTAGACGGCTCCCTGACGTGGTACAAACGCTCGGACGACTTTGCCCAACCGCCGGCAGACCGAGCAGCTCGAGACGACGGCGGCAGCGGCGGCGCCCCCCGGTGTGCACTTTGTGTGTGTGCCGCGTACGCAAATAAGTCGCCTCCATTTTGAGCTACGGAGAAGTACGGGGTCTTACTGCACTTAAATGTAGAAATATAATAATAATAATAAGTTCAAGGCCAATCTTTGGTTTTACCAGAGTCCAACAGGTGCGTGACAGTTACTGGGTAGATAGTGATAAAAAAATATATGAGAATAATATAATCATAAAAAACTGAAAATGAGCTACAGCGTGACCCACTACTGCACCGCCATCTTTGGTTCCCTAAAGGCGGGTGAAACCTTTGCGTGTGGGCAGCCCGGTTGACATGTCGTTGTAATAGTAGTAGTAGTAATAGTAATAGTAGTAGTAGTAGTAGTAGTAGTAGTAGTAGTAGTAGTAGTAGTAGTAGTAGTAGTAGTAGTAGAGCGCACTGCACGGACTATCTTCATTTATGCTTCAAAAACACTGTTGCTGAGCTGAGTTTAAACGTGGCAGGAGGAAGAATGGCGGAAGGGTCAGGGCCGAAAAGCGCCAGAAAACCCCCCGGCGACGCCTCAAATGTGTGCAGATGAAGTCAGATCGTCTTTCGTTGCCTTTTCGCGGGTCAATCGAGAAAGTGTGGCCGACTCCGGGATTGCGGGAGTTTTGTCGTTGTTGTCTATTTCTGCGTTAAAGATGTGGGGAGGATAAATGCATTTCGAGACGCTGACGAAACAGACAGGCATTCTTTTTTGTTTGTTTTTTACCATTCAGGACCGCGAAACAAATAAAGGAGGCGGCGAAATCGCTCTCTCTCGCTCTCTCCGGCTTCCCCCTCCGGCGTTCGCGTTCTACGTTCCCTCCCGTACATTCCCCTAAAGATACTGTAAGATGCGCTCGTCCGTCTCTAGCACGACCCTGGGATTGATACAAAAATAAGGTGGATGGAGCGAAGCGAGTACAAAACTGTGCCGTCGTTTCTCGTAAGTTCTGGTTAGTCTCCTCTGGGATCGGCACATTTAGCAGCTGAGTTTGAGGTATTAGTTTTTGCATGTGTCAAAATGGAGATCCAAACCCAAATATAGTTATGTTGCTTAGAGATTCTCTTCTTTTTCTTTTGTTTTCTCGCGTGAAATTTCAAGTATTTGCGGTAGAGATTTGTTTGTTTTTTCGATCGAGGAGGGTGGATTTTTGTTGTTGTTGTTGTTGCTGTTGTGGCGGTGGGCCCCTCCCTCGCGTCTGTCAGTGATGAGAAATTCAGCTTTGGTTAAACTACGAGGGTCTCCTGTACTGAAACTGCACTCTCTCTCTCTCTCTCTCTCTCTCTCTCTCCCTACACGGAAATAAGTGCACTCTTCTTTAGCGACACCCTTTTCAAGTCACGTTTGCTCTAGAGCCCCGCCCGACCCTTTCCACAATACGACAGCCGGTAATGCACTGTTCCCGTTGCGTTTTGCCTCCGGACGTAACACAAACTGGACAGGAACAGCTCTGCTACACGAAAACGAAAGTAAAATAAATTGAAAGTTTAAAAAAAAAAAAAAAAAAAAAAAAAAAATCACATTTAATTCGATTTCTTTTGATAAAAATGTTTGTAAAAAGCTCAGGCCAATTCAAAAGCAGAGAACCAACACACACTTCAAACGTTCCTATATATCCATTTGTATCAACTCATAAAAATATTTCCAAAAAAAATCTGATTTATAAATTAAATTACACTTCTTTTTTCTTTCGTGGACATTTTTTCTTTTCTTTTTTCTCCAAAATATAGATAGATACTATATATTAACTTAAAAAACGAGAAACTTTTGGGGTGAACTTGGAGCGAAAAGGAACCAGCAACAGAAAAGTGCATTTATTTGTACAATGATTGGCGACTGGTGCACTACCTGCCCCGCCCGTTTGCCCGTCGCCCGCGGCTCAGTTCCAACGGAAGGAGATGTGTCGGGGGCGGTCTCCTCCCTCCTTCACCAGGGGCTTGTGGAACTCCCGGCCGGCCCGCGAGTGGATGGCGGCCCAGCAGTACTCGCAGTAGTACTGGAGGCAGGTCACGTTGGCGCAGAAGAAGGGCGCGAACTTGCCCCCGCAGCGCGTTCCCTGGCACTCGTCGCACAGCTGGTCGTCCAGCACGTATGGCTTCACTTCCACCTGCGGAGCGCCATGAGAGGGGAGGGGGAGGGAGGAGCGGGAGGGAAGAGCGGGAGGGAGGAGCGGGAGGGAAGAGCGGGAGGGAGGAGCGGGAGGGAGGAGCGGGAGGGAGGAGCGGGAGGGAAGAGCAGGAGGGAGAAGCGGGAGGGAAGAGCGGGAGGGAGGAGCGGGAGGGAGGAGCAGGAGGGAGGAGCGGGAGGGAGGAGCAGGAGGGAGAAGCGGGAGGGAAAAGCAGGAGGGAAGAGCAGGAGGGAGAAGCGGGAGGGAAGAGCGGGAGGGAGGAGCGGGAGGGAGGAGCAGGAGGGAGGAGCAGGAGGGAGAAGCGGGAGGGAAAAGCAGGAGGGAAGAGCAGAGTTTAACGCCGGTTAGAAGGTCAGTAATGCAGAGGAAATACCATCATGAGTGTAGTACCGTATTTTCTGGACTATAAGTCGCACTTTTTTTCTAGTTTTAGCCGGGGTGCGACTTATACTTATATTTATACTTATACTCCGGAGCGACTTATATGTGATATTATTTGTTATTTTCACACTTGCAACTGCATTTCATACTCCAGTGCAACTTATATGTGTTTTTTTTTTCTTCTCTATCATGCATTGTTTGGCCGGTGCCACTTATAGTCTGGAAAATACGGTATATTGTAAAGAACCACAAACACATGCATAGAAGACGTTAAGTATTTTTGATCTAAACGCAACAGCACATTCTGTCTTCGTCTGGGCCTTTATTTCATGTATGATCATTTCTGTGGCCGTTTTCATGTTCTGTCCTCTGTAAAGTACGGCCGCGGCTAACCATGACTTCAATCAATCAATCAACTTGTCTCGTGATTTCACTATTGATTAATCGACTCTTCAAGTGGCCAATGAGATTTGTTCTCACTAAAGCCGCATGAGGTCGTCCTGATAGAACACTAAATACACATTCTCTGTCATTTTCATACATTTACAGCTCAGCACGTGTGTGTTTTGGAGACTTTGTATAAACCAGTATAAATATTGTTTACGAGTACTAAATTCGTACACGATTACTTCAAGTATTTGTTAACTTGTTGTAGCCTCACTGCGCATTACTATGTGAGAAGCGTTGTACAAATAAAGTCGACTTCCTAACCGACTTCAACAGTTTTTGCATGTTTGGTGAAATAATAGTGTGATTACATGTACATTATTCATCTCCGCTCTTTAATGAGATGGTCAGGAAATCCTCGAAGCCCTTTTTCCTTTTTTAAAGCACAGACTCGAGGATAAACATCTCCAAACATGTAAGGATAATATTATTTGTCAAAAGCTTAAGCGCAATGGAAATTATATCAGTTATTTTTGGATGTTCTCCTTGGCGGACTTTTCAATTTCCTCGCCATTTTTCGAACGCTCGGCGAGATTTATTTGCATTTGAGATTTGCGCTCTTATCCTTCATCAGCGCCGCGTGCCCAAAAGCAGATTGGGCTTTAAGATGCTTTCGTAATCTCAAGGAACGACTCATTCTTTCTCCTCTTTTGTGTGAGCGAGCGGAGCGGCTGGATATATATATATATATATATATATATATATATATATATATATATATATATATATAGATATAGATATAGATATAGATATAGATAGATATATATAGATAGATATATATAGATATAGATAGATATATATAGATATAGATATAGATATATAGATATATAGATCTATATATATATATATATATAGATCTATATATATAGATCTAGATCTATATATATAGATCTAGATCTAGATCTATAGAGATATAGAGATATAGAGATATAGAGAGATAGAGAGATAGAGAGATAGAGAGATAGATAGATATATATATATAACTGTGTATATATATATATATATATATATAATCTATATATATATATATATATATATATATATATATAATATATATATATATATATATATATATATATAATCTATATATATATATAATCATATATATATATAATCTATATATATATATATATATATATATATATATATGTATATATATAATCATATATATATATATAATCTATATATATATATATATATAATCTATATATATATATATAATCTATATATATATATATATATATATATATATATATATATATATATATATATATATATATATATATATA